>NW_028301711.1:85831060-86134090 GCF_037042655.1 Diuraphis noxia | reverse complement strand
GAGTGAGTCTAATATACATTCACAGAAAAGAAGACTACCTCCTCTTTCCGAGGACGTATTTTTTATAGCTGTAGGTTGGGTGGTTGATTTTAAATAATTTTTTAACGCGATAGTTTAGCATACCGTTGCCGCATGATGCCATATACTCGGACTTGCTGCGGTAATCGTCTCCTCATCGCCAACCAGCCCAAATGTTATCCCTAAAAACTTATTCACAGGATAGCAGACTACCTCCCCTTTCTAGGGACGTATTTTTTATAGCTGTAGGGTGGATGGTTATTTTTTAATAATTTTGCAAAGCTATGGTTTAGCATACGGTTGCCGCATGATGCCAGGTACTCGGACTTGCCATGTCACTTTTTGACATGCCTTAGTTGCCCAAAAATACTGTTTTCGTGCCGTTCGAGAGGATTCGTTAGATGTACGATGACGGGTGAAAAACCTCTTAACAAAAAAACAAATATAATAATAATAATTATATATATATATATATATATATTCATAAAATTAAAACACATTATAATGTATACTGTATACACATCTAAAAAAATATATTAACATACTACTTAAAACAATACCTATAATTTAAATCAAACATACATTTTAATCAACTTTTAACTTAAGTGTTAAATAAGATCTAATTATATTATATTAAATTATTAATGTTATAATGTTATAAATATTAATGTTACTTGAAATGAAATTGCATATATTTTCCAAAATGGCAGCCTCCGTACACGTATGAATCATTCTTGCAGATGGATGTGATTGAGTCTTCATATATTGAGTACAACATATAGGTGTAATGTTCCACACTACCCAAGGGGTCTTACACATAAGCGCGTTTTTTTTATCAAGGTGGTATCGCCTAGAGCCCTAATCCACAGTTCATTGCATTTTATGCTGTAAAATAAAAAATAGAAATTATAATATTTATAAGAGTTCAAATTATCTATGCTTTAATGCGATCACTTAAAAAAATAATTATTACCATAATGTGCCGTAATCTCTTCCCCTGGATGTATTATTCTGCTAGACCTTAAATGGACATACGACTTTGATACTAGTGATGCCCATGTTCATATCTGAAATCAAACTTAATCAGTATATCGTCGGTTAAAAGGCTATTTGCTGTAAGCGACACTTTTGTTGTAAGCGACACTAGGTACCCAGCGTTGTAGACGACGTTCTATCGGATCCATAGATAGTTTTCATGCAGTGATATCATTATTTTATAACATGTTATCAATGATCAAACTTTATGCTGTAAGCGACAGGTATGAAAAAAGTGCTGTGTAAGCGACAACATTTGATTTAGGTGACATTCTTATTTATTGAATGAGCAGTAAACGACATAATAATTATGTGTTAAACGCCCAATTTTTTTTTAGTAATTATGTATACGCCATATTGTCGCTTATAACAGTTTAATTTGTCGCTTACAGCATTGTTGTTGTATAAACAAATGCGTGGTATGTAATAGATAAGAAAAAAAATGCGGTAAGGGATATTGATTTTTAGGTTAGTTCAATTTGATCATAATAATCACAGATAATGTAAGACAGCTGCTGTATAATATTTTGGAGGTAGTATATTATAACGATTAAAACCGCCAAATAATTTATGATAATAAATAATAATAATTATATTATTGTTTATATAGATGATAATAATAAAGTATTCGTCAAGTTTGTTGAAGAGAACGTGGATAGTGGATCCACTATCACATAAGATAATATTTTATTATTACCTATTAGTGTTTGTGTCATTTAATTCGCTTTTAACACACGAAGGGTTTCAACTATTTTTCGGTAAGTACCTACACCATAAAATACCTATTGTTTTCAATGCATACTTATAAATATAGTACGGTATTTGAAGCCGAAAACTTGATGTAGGTACCAAATGAAACCACGTATAAATAAACTTATTGAGATCGAATATTTATCTACTTTTTTTAAAATGTATAAACATAATAATATAATAACAACTTAAGTTATATTATTATTATGCATTTTATTATTCATTACATTAGTACCTACATTAACAGTGTTTGTGTTTCTATTCACTATTATACATAATATTGTGACTTACATTCTTTTAAGAAACAACTGCATAAATCAAAACTACCTGTTTATTATTTTCATGACATTTGTACTAATGGCGTAGTTCAGTAGTTGTCGATGTATATTTTAGATCAATGACATTTTAATTCTTGTTAGAGCATAAAGTTTATTCTATAATTTTTAGACCAACTAAATAAAAGGTGGTGATAAAAATATTGCACGGGACCCGGGTATTTACTATGTTAGCGTGATGCTCACTTTTTATGTATGTCGACGTTGTCTAATAATAGTTATTCGGAAATAAGGAACAGCTTTATCATTTATTCTTATAAATATTTATAGACACGTTATTTAAATATAGTTATTAATATAGTTAATTGAATCAGTATATCAGATTCATATTCGAAAATATTTATATGAATAACGTGGATCGTACGTCAACGTATATACTAAAACTATCAATGGATTAAATGTTAATTTAATTAAACATGGTATAATAATATTATTATTTAATTGTATTTAAAATCTTGACTTCAAAATGTTATGATGTTTTAATTTTACATAGGTAATTTAGATTTTAATTTAGATTCTGAGCGGAGCGTTAAATGACATTGTAATGATTGTAATGATATTATATTGTAATGATTTTACAATGATGGTAGTTTTTTAAATTTAAATTTTAAATTTTATTTGTGTCTGTGTACACGTGTAAGTGAATCTAGTTGACGCATTGAGGAGGTCAAAATATAAAATTCCCAGTAGTTTTGAAAAGTGACTGTAAAAACCAAAAAAAAAATTAAGGAAAAACTGTAATTTTTACACAATATCGGTTTTTGAAAAAATAGATTTTGATTTTTGGGGAAATTCTTAAAAACATTATCGTAAATACATGAAAGTTGTACTGAATGTTTATATTAACATTTTATTTAAACCGTAAAATTTTCAAAATATTTTGACTCGTGTTGAGCTATTTATAGGCATATGAATTTATCGATTATTATAAGTTTTTTCTTAAATTAATGTCGATAAAAAAATGTTCTTTCGTTCAAAAAACTTGAAAATGTAATACAAGGTTCCTTGTAAGTTATCGCTTGTGGAAATTAAAAAGAAAGTTGAGCGTATATTCACAAATATTTTTTATGAGTGTCTAAAGTTTGAATTTTTAATAAAATTCCTAAAAATCATGAACATTTGCAAATTATTTTGAGTTAGAAATTCATAATATTTTTTCATTTTATATCTAAGATTGAAAAACTGAATTCAAGATTTTCCATAAGTTTTTTCCAAAACATATTATTATTCATGAAAAACATTAAATTGTACAATTTAGTTTGTACCTATGTAAAACAAGCCAATGGTCCCATTATCGATACTTTTTTTTTCCTTAATAAAAAAATAAATATTATTCGTGGATGCTTGAAACTTCCAAAGTATATTATTATATTATACAAATAATATTAATTAAACTTAATAGCTACCGTATTAATAATAATAATATTATAAATATTATAAGTAATTTAAAATATTATCCTTGGCTGACAAACTGTCTCCGCTTAGAATTGTTTTTCGTATACAATTATAATTTATAACATTATATCACTAAATTCAAATTTAATATCATCTATTACAGTGACCCACTTGTAACCTACTGCACAGCAGAGAAACACTTACTTACCCACTTTTCAACTATAAAAATAATAATAAGTTTTTAACTCTAAAAAAAATTTTATTGTATAGCTTTCTGAACATCATCATGCAGTCAAGGACAAAAATGATTTTTAAGATGATTAATCATAAAGGAGAACCAAACCAAAATATAAAATATAAAAAACCAAAGATGTCAATTGAAGCACGTGATATCGATCAAATAACAAATAATTTATTTAATGAAATAATGCAAAATAAATCTAACTTTGGGGAGACTCCTATGTCAGTTCATGAGTCAAAAAAAACAAGTATAATATCTGAAACGACCTGTAGTAGAGACACAAATGATTGGGTTCCACCTAATAATACCATTTTAAGTACCGATTCACCTAGTCATAATAATGATAAAGGTTGCTCTCGCCAGTTATTTGGAACTAATATAGATAGTTCTAATTCTACGTTATCATCTAAAAGTGTATTAGGTGACATTGTGGGCATTGGAGGTAGGAAAAAGAAAAGAAAAGGTAACAAAAAGATAAATAAGAAAAATGAAAAACAAAGTGGTAAAGGAAAAAGTGTTCAGCCTAACCCATGTTCAAAAACAAAATGCCAGAACAATTGTAAAAATAAATTT
This sequence comes from Diuraphis noxia, assembly GCF_037042655.1. NCBI lineage: Eukaryota > Metazoa > Arthropoda > Insecta > Hemiptera > Aphididae > Diuraphis > Diuraphis noxia. Next base: position 86,129,743 of record NW_028301711.1, on the reverse strand, counting down.
ACTGAAGACGAAAGGGAAATAATTTTTGAGGAATACTGGAATATAAGTGATCGAAATGGAAGACGTGACTATTTGATAAGTTGCATGGAAGAATCAGAAATAAAAAGGAAACGTGTACAAATGTCAAATTTGCGTAAAATAACAAGGTTTTATTATTTTACTCTAAATGGAAGAAAAGAAAAGATATGCAAGCAGTATCTTTTAAAAACATTAAATATTACTCAAAGATTTTTAAGTTACACGTTTGAAAAATTGTCACCCTTGGGAAAGTCAAATCCCGATAGTCGTGGTAAAGGCCGTCCCAAAAATAAAACGGATGAACCAGTTTTATCAAATGTTTATAAATTCATAGAAAGTCTTCCAGCTGTTCAGTCTCATTATTGTAGATCTTCGACAACAAAAAAATATCTACCTAAAGAATTTGAAAGTATTGAACGCGTTTTTCGATTATACAAAAGTAACTGTGAATCAAATGGGTTAAAAAATGTGTCAAGTGCTGTATTTAGAAGAATTTTTCGTGAAAAGTTTAATTTGGGTTTTCATTTACCTAAAAAGGACAAGTGTAATAAATGTACTAAATTCAAAAATATAAAAGAAACAGGAGATTTAAATGAAAATGAACTTCAACAAGAAAAAGAACACGCAATTGATAAAGAACAGAGCAAAGAGGCATTTATTTTTGACCAAGAGCTATCAAAATGCGATGGAAATTTTCTCTGTGTAAGTTTTGACTTACAAAAAGTGCTCAGTACACCATATTCAGACAACATGAACTTATATTATAGCAGGAAATATAGTACTTATAATTGTACTGTATACGAATCAGGAAGTAGAAATTCTTACTGTTACTTATGGGGAGAAATAGATGGTTTACGTGGCTCTAATGAAATAGTAACATGTATCTTTAAATACCTAACTGCATTAAATGAACAGAATAAATTTGAATCAGTTGCATTATACGAGGTGTGGCAATTAAATAACGAGAATTTGTTTCTAGCTTCTATAGTGGTAACACTGATACCTTGAAAATTTGTTGACTTAAAGTTCACGAGGTAATACACAAGTTTGCCAAGTTTGATAGTGATCGGTGTTATATTTTGTGCTCCCCGATTTTTTAAAGTTAGTAGTGTAGTGTCGTGACGTACAAAAATGTGTGACGTGAAAAACGAGCAACGAATCGTCATCAAGTTTCTGGTGAAATCTGGTGAAAAAACGGCCGAAATTTTTCGTAAATTGCAGCGTGTGTTCGGTAATGACTGCTTATCAAAACCACGTGTGTATGAATGGGCATCACGTTTCGCATCAGGTCGAGAATCGACGCAAGATGATGCAAGGTCGGGTGCCCCTAAAATTGTGCACACTAGGCAAAATGTTGAACGTTTGAGTGTGTTGGTGCGAACTGATCGACGCCTCACAAATTATGCAAAGCTTGTTCCGAAAATGCTGACGGTGGAGCAAAAAGAGTTGCGACGGTCGATTTGTGAGGACTTTCTTGAACGAATTCAGAGTGAAGGGCGTGACTGGATGAGTTCAATTATTACGGCAGATGAAAGCTGGGTATATCAATATGACCCTGAAACACGTAGGCAGAGCAAACAGTGGATTGAAGAGGGGGGAGAGCGCCCAACGAAAGCCAGGATGTCTCGAAGCCAAATCAAAACCATGCTGATCTGTTTCTTCGATGTTAGGGGTATTGTGCACAAAGAATTTGTTCCACAAGGTCAAACAGTGACAGGAGTATTTTATATTGAAGTTCTTAAGCGATTGTGTCATAGAATGTCTCGTGTAAGGCCGGAATTAGCCAAAAATGGTTGGATCCTTCACCATGACAATGCGCCTGCACACTCCTCATTAAAAGTCCAACAGTTTTTGACCAGTAGGAACATAACAACGCTCCCCCACCCCCCGTACAGCCCCGATCTGGCTCCACTGGACTTCTGGCTATTTCCAAAGTTAAAGGAACCAATGAAAGGACATCGCTATGAGGATTTGGAGGACATTCAACGTGCCGTAACAACGGTGTTGAAGAGTTTAACTTCTGGAGACTTCCAGGAGTGCTTCCAGAAATGGGAAGAACGCTGGACCAAGTGTGTTAGACTCGGAGGAGAGTACTGTGAAGGCATGGGCGCATAAATTATTGTAAATATTAAATAAATGTTATAAAATTAAAAATTCTCGTTATTTAATTGCCACACCTCGTATTGTGATTCTTGCGCAGGGCAAAATAAAAACCGAGCGATGATGACTATGATAGAATAAGGTTTAATGAATGTATGGACTAAAATTAAGGAAATAAAAATAACATATTTATTGCCAGGACACACGTATATGCCTGTAGATTCAGTACACTCAGTGATTGAACGCTGTATTAAAAAAAAAACCATATGGGGTCCATCCGAATGGCCGACCATAATTAGAAATGCTAGAATATATCCAAAACCTTATATAGTTATTGATCTTAAGTTTATAGATTTTTTGGACTGGAAAATGCTTGCTGCACAGTGATATAGTCCTCAATTAAAATGTAACGAAGGGAAACAAAAAATTCAAATATCCAAAGTGAAGTCATTTGTATTCACAAAAATTATGAACGAATTGTCAGAAGAGCAAATTACCATACATGTTTACTTTTCGTATAATGCAGAAGAGGTACCTCTTACGCTAGCAAAAAAGAAAAAAAATAACCATGACAAATTAGAAGTTTCTAAATGTTATCAACGTGCACTAACCATTGCAACTAAAAAATATGACGATCTGTATAAATTGTGCAGGGATGGCATTATTCCTAACTCATACCATTTAGAGTATTTTAGTATGAATACTAATGAAGAAAAAGCTGACTGCTTAGATGAAACTGATACAGAAGAATCATCTACAAGTAGTGATGACGAATAATTTGATTTTAATTAAAAAAAAAAAAAAAAATTTTTATTGCATTTCTATGTTATTTATATTTTTATTTTATTGTACGAGTTGTATTTTGTTTATTTTTACCTAACGAGTTGTTTTTGTTTATTGTTATTTATAAAATATAAAAATGTATTCATAAATTAATAAGAAAGTAATATTCAAATTTATTAAAAAAAACTTGTTAAAATTGACTTGTTATTAATTGTAATGACGTGTGTATATTGTGTCGTTTAATACATTTTTCGATGGCGCTTGAAGCATTTTATTAGTAAATAACGTAAGCGACAAAAGTACAAGTAAGCAAATTAAAATGTGGTAAACGCCAAAAATAAAATGTAGGTATTTATTAAAAAATCAAAAAGTTATATTACTCTATGGAATTAGATTTATCTTAAAGATAAATATAATACGTATATGTGAAAAAAAAATTGAAGGATTATCTATAAAACAAAAAAAGTTGAACCATTTTGAAAATAAAAAAAAAGATAAAATCGTTTTTGGATTCTCCTTAACAGTTTGAAATGTGTCGCTTACAGCAAATAGCCTTTTAACCGACGATATTGTTGCATCTATTCTGACAAATATACAGTGGTAACTAATATACCTGAATTTTGAATCCTCTAAAATTGAATTTTCGTATAACTCTTGTTGTACCTTATAAATTTTTGTTTCTACTGGTTTTAATTCGAAATAAAATGGAGGCGTGAGTTTTGGCGTTTGTCCGGCATCATGCGGCAAATTTATTATATTATATCAAAATTTTGGAACATTCTTAAAAAATAACCATAACCCCTACAGCTATAAAAAATACGTCCCTGTAAAGTGTAGGTAGTGTGCTATCCTGTGAATAAGTTTTTAGGGATAACATTTGAACTGATGAGCGATGAGGAGACGATTACCGCAGCGAGTCCGAATAACTGGCATCATGTGGCAACTGTTTGCTGAACTAAAACTTTTAAAAATTATTAAAAAATAACCGACGTTCCTACAGCTATAAAAAATACGTCCCTGGAAAGGGTAGGTAGTCTGCTATCCTGTGAATAAGTTTTTTTAGGGATAACATTTGAACTGGTGAGGGATGAGGAGATGATTACCGCAGAAGGTCCATATAAACGTCAAATCAGTGTATAACTATACGCGGATACCTCTATACTACGAGATAATGGTAATAACGTTTTGTAACTTTGGCGATACACTTTCTTAAGGTCCCCGAACAACGTCGTAAGTGCTGGTGTCGATCGGGGTAGTCGTGGTTTTTCGTGGTTTTTCGTGGTTTTTCGTCAAAAAATCGAGGGGTACCCCCCCGTTGAGAACTTTTGGCGTTTGTCCGGCATCATGCGGCAAATGTATTATATTATATCAAAATTTTGGAACATTCTTAAAAAATAACCATAACCCCTACAGCTATAAAAAATACGTCCCTGTAAAGTGTAAGTAGTGTGCTATCCTGTAAATAAGTTTTTAGGGACGATCGGTCGAAGGGTTGATTTTATACGATTTTCGGAAAGGAGATTGTCATTTGCCGGGTGAGTCCCGCGGTAGACCAACAATGCACAATGAGATCACCGTGTCCGTGATATTTGTAGCAGACTCGCCAAACTCGCAGGGACGGTTGCCCGGGGTACTTGCTACGATCTGTGAAAGTTTCAGGACGATCGGTCCAAGGGTATCGATACCATGGTTTCGATACTTTACCCATATGAGTATTTTCATTCGATTCGATACCAAGTAAAAGTATCGATACTTTTCTTTCGATATCACGTCCCTATACATAATATAGTATAATTAAACTAAACGCTATTAGTTTTAATAAAATTATTAAGCCGACGGGCCGCCGCCACGGCGAAGGTACGCGATTGGTCGTGCTGAGGAATCGACGGATGGTAGGCCTTGCTTGACAGGGTGGTGCGGTATTTAATCGTTTTTCCATGAAATCTGAAAACAGTATCATGCCACCGAACTTAACTCCTTCTATGTGTTCATGTATGAAGTTTGCACCGATAACTTCGGTGGATGTAGAAAGGTCTTTTAGTACGTATAAGTCAATTCTAACTGAAAAAAGAACTTCAATGACATCAGAAAATATGGAAAAATATATAATTGTTCACTGTTATGAAAATTATTAATGTTTAAAATATTTAAATTTTCAAAAATGTTATTTTAAAAGATTTATTTATTTTTTTAAAGTTTTCTATTAGTTTTTTAAGAATAACTTCAAGCGATCTAAAATATTTATTTTATATTATATGTATATATTTTATTATAATATTTATTTTTAAATGATTTGAAATAAAGAGCAGTGGATATAATCATTTTTTTTTGTTTTTGATAAAATATTTAGAATTTTCTTTGGTGTAAAAGTGTGGTTTTTTTAAAAAAAAAAACACATTTTATAAGTGTAACATAATGCATATAATTGCATATTTAGCCACTTTTTCTTTGCATATTTGCATCATATTTGACACTTTTTTAATGCATATAAATCCGGGCTCTACTGATAAGTGATAAGACATACCTTAACGTAACTGCAAGTCGTTCTTCGGTTGAAATAGATCTTCTCATATTTGTGTCTTCTTTTTTCGTGTCATTTTTTATTAAATGATGTAGTTCAAAAAAAGATTTACTCGACATGCGAAAATAATTTAAAAAATTAGATTCGTATTTAAGAAGATTGTGAAATAGGGTATGAAAATTATCCTTTTCTAATCTATCCCCAACAATAGGATGCACCCAATGGAGCCTTTTACGTTTTTTTATTTTTATTATGTTTTCTTTTAATAAATAGAGCTAGTAGTAGAGCTTCTTCTACTTCCATGGTTGAGTGAAAAATAAATAACAATTATAAAATAGTTGTATTTAATCAGATACTCGTGTACGACAAGTGTCTCGTGTGAAAGACGCTTACATATGAAACACTTTTTGTGTCTTGTAGCGCGATTTTAGTGGCCGACCACAAAGTGTCTCGTAAAAAATTAAAAATACCGGGGTAAAAAATAATAACTTGAGTGAGCTACAACAAATTTTATGAAACGAAATTATTAAAATGTGCAAATTTGCTAATCCAAAGAATAGAAGATACTCAGATAGCTGGATACTTCTCAGTATTATTTTTCACATAATGTAGGTATATAATGTACATAAATAGCTACACCGAAAATACTTAACAATTTATAAACTACTTATTTCTCAGATCTCCAACTGCTTATAAATTTTTGCGAGACTAAAATGTTATTCCTCTACCATGCCCTCGTACTGTGAGAAAATATTTATCATGTATTAAGTCCCCTTATAGATTTGATGATAAGTTTTTCAGTTATTTAAAAAAAAAAATAACTATGTTATCCAAGGAACAAAAGCATGGTATTTTGTTTTTCGATGAAATAATACTCCGTGATTGTATTGCTGTTAAATCATCAAACTTAAGCTATGTAGGCTTCGAAAATTTTGGAAACGAAATACATGCTTCTAATAGTCATTTTTTGCCAACCTGTTGCTGTTTTCACATCTACTGGCACAGTAAAAGGTGTATTCACTGTAACACATTAACACAGCTTTATTAGTATTAAATTATAATTTTTTATTTTTCTAGGTATTATACTTGCGCAATTAATTATTAAAGCGATTTCTTTACTGTAGAATAGTGGTGTAAAAGTGGATGGTATTGTTTCCGATGGTGCACAAACTAACAGAAGAATTTGGACTGAACTAGGTGTTAATGGATCTATAAGCGATGTGAAAAACTCATTTCAAAATCCAATGGATGAGAGACGATCCATTTATGTATTTTCGGATGTTCCTCATTTAATGAAAAATATAAGAAATAGGCTCAATAACAAAACTACATTAAAAGTAAGTAAATAATTAATATTTGTCCTTAATATAATGTTTGAATAATACATTTTTATATAATATGTACATCCAGATATACCTCATGTAAGTTGGTTACATTACCAAAAGGTTTATGAATTGGATGTATCACAAAATACAGTTGTTCCAAAACGTGTGTGTCCTAAAATCACAGAACGACATTTGAAACTGGACACATTTTCAAAAATGGTTGTGAAATAACTCAAGTAATTATCCAAAATTAGTATATTATTTAGTGATAAATACCTATTATATCTTTCAAAATTGTGATTTCCGTTTTTGTTAAAGATATTCAGTGAATCTATGGCAAAAGCAATTAGATTTTATAGAGATCATGAAAAAAATGAAGAACTTGAGGACAGTATCGAAACAGAAAAGTTCACAAGTATACTAAACTCAGTTTTTGATGCTCTTAATAGGAAGTATAAAGCTGAAGGCATAAGAAAAGGAAGTAAATACTTTGATGTAAGTTTAATTATTTAAAATTTGAAATTATTATGCTTATATAAATCTGGGTATAAAGGTTTTAAAGACTACTCTTATTTGGCTTGATGATTGGGAAACTAACTTTATAAATGGTAAAATTACTGCAAATGAGTTTCTCACAAGGAGTACATCTGAAGGATTGCGGGTCAGTATAAAGTGGACAATTGAACCATGTAACTACCTTTTAGATGAAGTTAAATTAAAATATGTTCTAACAAACAGAATGAATCAAGATCGCATTGAAGTAATTTTTCTTAATATATTATAAAAAAAAAATAAAATATTGAAACTTACATTACATTTATTTAAACTTTTTGTTAGCAACTTTTTGGTATGGTTCGCCAGGCTACTGGTCCAAACGAACATCCAACAGCACCTACGTTCATACAAGTGTATAAACTTTTATCAATATCTTCAATACTAAAACCTCCAAAAACAGGAAACTGTCAAATTATTGATTCAACAACACCTAAAATAACATTGACTGATTCAAAATAATTATTTAAAAGCAATCTTTCAGAAAGGGAACAAAAAATATAAAAAATAAAAGAAAAAATTAATAACATTATTGATGAAGATGATAAATGTGATCCATCCGTTAGATGCTGCAGTTGTTGATATTTTACCACAGAGGTTCTCAAACTTTTCAGGCCAGCCCCCCTTTTAGTTAACCCCAGACCTGAGCCCCCCCCCCTCATAAAAATAATTTTAATAGTCATGTTTAGAGTACAAAAATGTTAAAAACAAACAACAAATATTGATATTAATATTAATATTACAAATTTATTTTAAAATAAAACGTAACTTTTATAAAATATTTTAATTAATAGGCCAATTTTAATGTGATCGGCGGTCTTGTTTTTTATCTTGCGCCCCCCGCCCCTATAAAGCTTTTGCGCCCCCCTGGAAGGTCAAGCCCCATACTTTGAGAACCTCTGTTTTACCACATCATAACTATTGGGAAATTCAAAAATCTACAGCAAAAGAATGTGTTATATATTATATAGGTGGTTTTATGTGTCGTCAGATAGTTCTTAACAGAACTAAATGTTTGAATTGTCTTTCTACTTTAAAGGGTATGTTTACTTTTTGATTTATAGTAACATTATAAAAATATTTTCTATTTTTTGTTATATTAATTGTACTAATTTACCTTATTTTCAATATTGTTTTACTATTTAAGGATCTGAAACAAGACCAGAGGCAGCTTTAACAAATTTGAAGTTTAAAAGATTCTTGTTACATCCAATTTATACAATTTTTAAATTAGTTTTAGCAATTGACGAAAGCTTTGTACAAAACTGTGATGTTCCCGAGGTGTTTGATAAAACTGTAAATTTTTTATTACATCATCATCAGAAATTACTAAAATTTCCTTATGTAGAACACGAAAGTGAAATGATTACTTCCATAGTACAATTCTACATTACAATGCGGATGAAGCAATACACTAGAAATCTAAACAGAGAAATCAAAAAGCTATACTCTGTTTCAAAAGAGAATATACGAGATTTACGAAAACCGGTTTTGCCAGTGGCCACCTGGTATGTTCTCTTTTGAAACAGGGTATAAGTTCAAAGAACAAAAAAATTGTCAAAACTTTTAACTCATTAATTACACGTTAATTACCCTATCAATTTTATACTTTTGAATTATAAGAACCATTTTGCTAATACTATATACTAATAGTGTTGACTTTTGACTCATTATTCATTAAGACATAGGTACTCCTCCTTAAACATTGTTAACAAATGTATGTATAAAAAACAATGTGTGATGTATCATATTAATATTATTCAATACCTAAATAATTAATAATTAATATCTAGCCATTTTGGTTATAAAGATAGTTGTAATTAGTTGAAATAATTAATAATTAAACATAACAATTAATTATTATTTAATATTTATTTTGTCAGTGAGTGTTGTACTTGAAGTGCCACGGATCTAAAGTCAATTGTTTTTAAACATAAAACGTTGCCACTTCGTTTAGGTGATTTTTTTGTTACTCATGTTGAATCAATTATCGGTTTGATGAATTTGATGAACATACCTGTAGTTCAGTCAAAAGAAGATATTTCGGATATTGAACATGAAAACAAACAACCAATTTCGGAAACTCAAGTAGAATTAAAACGACTGGTTTCTAATTCAAATACTTATGACGAACTAAAACGAAATATTTCAGAAACTGAAGATGAAACTGAAACACCTTTTACAAACATTCAAAATGAGCAAAACCGGCTGGTTTTGGATGAGCACAACGAACCCGAACAAAACATTGTTGATTTTACAGAAAATTGGATGGGATTAGGAATACCTAAAAATAAAACGAAAAAATCTAAGTATATAACAAAAGACCAAATGATACTACACTGCAACGATAAAAGTCGAACAAGAAATTCGGATATAGGCATTTTACGGAATGGATCTGTTTCGGAATTAAAAAGTATTCGTCTTGGTAGCGATAATGTGTCTATTATAAATACCTGTGCATTTGACTCGATATCACAAGTGATATTTTGTGCTTACGCTGACAGCGAATTTTATCCAGAATTTGTTGAAAAAAGAACAGAAAATAAATTTATGGAGTTGGTGTCTCATGCCGTAAGTGATGTATTACCGTACAATCATATAGAAAGACGAGGATTGCTTTTGAAATATTTATTTATCAACCAATGTATTACCGAATTAACTGTAATTAATGCAGCTTGCACGGCCCAATTCGTTTTAAATAAAATCTTTTCCGACTTCCCTTTAATCGTTGCAACAATCGTATGTCCTGCTTGTTCAGGTAGATTTTTAAGGGAAGAAATAATTCTATCAGTTAATTTACCAACAGACGATTTAATATTTTTAGAAGATATAATGGAGGATTACTTTTGTTCTCCATCATTTTGCAAAAGTTGTGATATAAATATGGAACAAACCCTTGAGTTAAAACATCATTTAATTATTGAACCAGTTGTACCATTAACTCAACAACGAAAATTAAAAAAAAATCTAGACTTAAGCACTCAACTGAAAGACATTCCTACAATTCTTAATGTAAAAAAAAAGAGTTATATTACCTAAGAGGAATTGTTAATTTTATTCCACCAATTTCATGCTCAATTAGTGCAATTGGACATTATATAGCATACTGCTATAGAGAACCGAAACAACAATGGGATAAAAATATGACGATTTCCAACAAAAACCGAAAACCGTAAGACCAACCACCAGTGTTGTATAAAGATAATTTTTTAATTATATAGATAAAGATAAAAGATAATTGCTGGAATAGTTATCTAGATAAAGATAAAAGATAAATAATAATTTAATTATCTAGATAAAGATAAAAAATTAGCATTTATTATCCAGATAAAAAAAAGATGAAAATTTTTTTTAAAGGTAGCTATTATTTTATCACAAAACTAAATTGCATAAAGTATATATTATATAACAAATGTATTATATAACACATTTAAATATTATAACTAAATAAATATAGTATAATATATTAATAAATAATGTTAGTAAATCGTTATCGTTTTACTATTGAACACGTTTAAAATAAATTAAATTAAAAAGATTACTGAAGTCAAATGTTATTTTTTTAAGTGTAACAAACAATTATAATAATGGTATTTAAATATTCAGTATTTAAAATTCCAGTAACAATATTTAATGATTAATATCTAATAAGTAATAGATAATAGGCAATAGGTAACTAATAAATAAACAAACTCTATGCTAATATATTTTTTTTTATTTTTCCTCAAATATAATAACAAATAATATAAGCATAATATAATAACATTTATGTATTGCAATAAGTAAAAAAATTCTTATAAAATAAAAATAATAATCAATTTTTGTTTTAAAAATAAAAATCTAATACTTTAGTCTTTAGTAATAGTATTACTATATTATAATAATACTAGCTGCCCGTGTGCCTCGATTCCGGGCGTTGTGGAAGCCACCTCCGGCGCCTTCGTGGTGCTAAAGCGAAAATCGTTTCACCGGGAATTCAAAAAGAAATTAAGCCATACCGAAAACTGTGACTTTGAGTGTCTAGCGGTCTTTCTTCTTCTGGTGTAATACACTAATACCGTGTCCTGTGGCATGCCCGGTTCTGTTTTGACTGTATAAGCAATTAGGAAATGCGAATAATTGTAATCGAATGTCTAGCTATCAATCACCACTGTATGCAAATCTTTGCAAGATATGGCATCCACGTATGGCGGATTGCAGCATGTCCCGTCGCATGCAAGATGTAAGTGAAAATCAGAGGCCTGTGGCTTTGAGTGAGTACCGATTTCGGTGCAAGTCTTTTGTGATTAGGATTATAGAGAACAAATGCAGTTTACAAAATTATCAAGTATAGTGGTTTAGAAATTCAAAAAGTTAAGTCATACCGAAAACTGTGACTTTGAGTGTCTAACGGTCTTTCCTCATCTGGTGTAATACCGTGTCCTGCTGCATGCCCAGTTCTTTTTTGAATGTATATACAATAAGGAAATACGAATAATTCAAATAATTGTAATCAAATGTCTAGCTATCAATCATCACTGTGTGCAAATCTGTGCGGGATAGAACATCCGCGTATGGATTGGATGCATGTAACGTCGCATGCCCGGTTCTTTTGTGCGTTCAAAATGAATAAACGCATAACGTAAAGTATAATTGTGTGTCTAGCTTTCAGTTCTCAACCGGTAAAAATTAATACGTGTGCTGGGCATACCTCCTAACGTCGATAGTCTGATGTTGTATTGTTGTAGGAGAAATTGTTAATGCCGAATGTGAAGTGAATAAAAAGGATAAGTCAATCAGATATATAGGTGTCTGGTTGCGACACCGTGTGCGTAGTAAGTTTTTTTTTTTTTTTTATTTTACACAATATATATACAATCTGTACAATTTTGCACAATTAGCATATCCAAAACCAAATATTAACTTCTTGTTCAAATTTAATATTAAAACAAATTATTTCAAAAGTGAATGCTGCTAAATGTTTCACTGTATTAGCAGATGAAACTGCCGATATATCGGGAATTGAGCAATTTTCTCTGTGTGTACGTTATTTTGAATTTTCTTCAATGCAAATAAGAGAAGATTTCTTAACGTTTGTTCCTGTTACTGATGTTACAGGTATGGGTTTAGCAAACACACTTTTAAATACCCTTGATAAACTTGGTATTGATTTGAAATATTTAAGAGGCCAAGGTTTTGATGGTGCAGCTACCATGAGTGGATGCTTTAATGGTGTACAATTCCACGTTAACAAAAAATATCCACTTGCTCACTACATTCATTGCACCTCACATTGTTTAAATCTAGCAATATCCGACACATGTAACATTCAAAGTATACGAAACTGTACTGGTACCATACAAATAGTATGTGTGTTTTTTAAATACCCTAAACGACAAAATGTAATGTTAGATTCAATAAAACGTGTATGTCCTGAATCACAGATTGCTAAACTAAAATTACTTTGTCCAACAAGATGGGTCGATCGGCATGACTCCATAATTACTTTTATGGAATTATTTGATGCAGTTATTGATGGATTATCAATTATTTCTACATGGCCAGACAGAGAATCGTCATCAGGAACTTATCAACTTTTGTGTGCTATTAAGCAACCTGAATTTATTTTGGCAACACATCTGCTAGCAAAAGTATTTAGCATAAGTTTACCTCTTAGTAAACTTCTTCAAATGCAAAATATTGATTTAATTGAAGCCATGTCTCTGGCAGATAATGTATCTGATGTGTTAAAAAATATCAGAAATAATGCAGATGAGGATTTTAAGAAACTATTTTTGAAAGTGAAAGAAAAATGTATGTCACTTGATATTGAAATAACTTTACCTCGTTTAACAAACATACAAAAAAATCGGTTTAATGTAAAAATTACTTGTCCAAATGAATACTATAAACTATCATTGTTTATTCCATTTTTAGATAATTTTATTAGTCAACTTCATGATAGGTTCATTGCACATAAATCTCTAATTACCAATTTTTGCTGTCTCTTACCAAACAATAATTTGCCAAATAGAGAAGAAAATATAAAAAGTTTGGCAGAAAAGTATAGTGAAGATGGACACAAAAATTTGTTGGAACAGAAAAACCAAAAAATGCATTAGAAGCTCTTATAGCATGTAACCCACTCATTTGTCCATCTACTTATAAACTTCTCCAAATAATAGCCACACTTCCCGTAACTACAGTAAGCAGTGAAAGGTCATTTTCTACGTTAAAAAGACATAAGACATATCTTAGAAATACTATTGGAGAAAACAGATTAAATAGTTTAGCACTACTAAATATTCATCGTGAAATTATTTTAACAACAGATGAAGTTCTTAATGACTTTGCAAAAGACTCAAGAAAAATAAGATTGCTATAGCTTGTAATTTATTATGTGAAAAAATATATTAACTTTAATATAAATATTACAATTTAAATTTTTTTTTTTTCTATTTTTACTTGTTTATAATAATAAGTCAATAAGTATGTACTGCGTGTTTAATATTAACATAAATATGTATTAATAAATAAGCGTATAACTCGGTACATTTTAGCGCATTTAGTTTTACCACTCCTGAACAATATATTTTAGAGTTGAGCTAAAATAAAAGTCATCAACCCAAATCGGGTAATTCATGGCTACGCCACTGTACATATATCTAATTGAAAAAAAAAAAAAAATAATAGTTCTATTTATTGATCTACAAAAACTAAACAAGATGTACTGCTAACAAAAAAAAACTAATAAACACGAAATAGTTGTACATACTAATGTTATATTAAATATAGATTATATAAAAATCGGTATCCTGATCGTTCTTGTCCAGCACATTCAAGATTTTATTATTTATATAAAAATCTTGAAGAAGCTTTACAAAACCAAAAAATAGAGTTTCTACGGTGACCAATGACAATAATTCTTTTTCCGTGTTGGCCAAATTGATTGAAAATCCACAAATATCTTTGAGAACTGTAGCAGGTATTCCTAACAAATAAAAATTAAAGTTTATTCTGAGTTTTAAATTTTAGATGAATTAAACATGACATATTCTTCAGTTCAAAAAATTGCCAAAAAACACAAATATCATGCATACCTGGCCCATCCTGTTCAGCTACTTCAAGCAAATGATTATGAAAGGCGACTTAATTTTATTGCTCATTGTATGATAAAAATAGATGATGATACTGAATTTTTAAAGAAGGTTCTTTGGACTGATGAGGCGAAATTCCATAGTAATGGACAAGTGAACCACCACAACAATCACTATTGGAGTAATATAAATCCCACTGGATGAATGAAACCAATAGACAAGTTCGTTGGGGTATAAATGTTTGGTGTGGAATTAGGAATTATTGATGAATATTTTATTGGTCCATATTTTTTTGAAGAAAATCTTAATGGCAATAAATATCTTGATTTTTTGAAAAATGATTTACCGATCCTGTTGGAAAATATTCCGCTTCAACATAGTTTAAATTTGATTTGGCAGCAAGATGGTGCACCAGCACACAATACGTTAGCTGTACGAGCATATTTAAATAAGTATATGGGAACAACTGGTTTGGAACACACAGCCCCATTATTCAATGGCCAGCTCGTTCTCCTGATTTGAGTGCTCTTGACTTCTTTTTATGGGACTATCTAAAAAATGAAGTATACAAGGATGAGATCAAAAGTGTAGATGAACTTAAACAAAAAATAAAAGATTGTTGTAAAAAAATTAAAACTTCAATACTCAAAAATGTTACATCCACTGAGGTATTAAAGCGACTAGATATTTGTTTAGTCGAAAATGGTAAACAATTTGAACATAAAATAAAATATAAAATATAAATATAATTATGGATAAGTTAATAAATTATTTAAATGAACATCAAATCATTGCTGTTATATCCGATGAAATATTGTCTTCTAAAATTTCGGAAGCCCTAATACTTAGAGCTAATATTAATGATGTCAACGAAGTTGAACATTTTATCACACTCTATCAAGAGTTTACAAAAACGCAATGGATTCGTATTGGACAACTAGATAATCCATCAAGGTAGGTGCCTCAGAAATATTAATTTTTATTGCTTGGTAGTAATTTTTTTTGGTTTTCTTTAGAGTTGTATTTCATAAGTATTGGGCATGCCAGCACAGTAAAGTGAATAAATCAAAAGATACACAAACTGCTAGAAACACATTATGTGAAGCCAAAATTGACATCTTAATTAAAAAAAAATAACCGCAATACAAGAAGGAATGATACATTTTTACAAAGGGACCCTCCACTTTGTGCAAAAATATCATTGTATCAAAACCATAACCACTCGGTAAATACAAGTGGTTCAATTAAATTTTTACGAATAACACATGAGGTAATTAATATTTATTTACATACATACACAATATATAGGTTTATATTTTAATGTATAGGTATACATTAAATACATATAAATATTTAATTTAATATAGGTATTATATAATTTAGATTAGGTATTAGGTATGGGTACATATTATATAAATTAGATTTATATATATTTCATAAAATTGAATAATGTGCTATAATAATAATAATAATATTACCTATATAGAATATTATACAGTTAACATATTCAAATATAAATTTATAAACACATACAAATAATCATTCAAATAATTTTACAGAATATAAAATATTAACTTTACAGTAATAATTCATATAATTGTTTATGGAATTTTAACAGAATCTATTTACTTGTTCTTAATAAATTCATAACACCCTTAAGATATACATTTATATAAGTAGTTCTGATACATTTGTTTAAGGTGGAAGAAGTCTTCTATGAATATTTTAATAATGGAATGGGTGCTTCTGAAGCGTTGCGATTACATGAAAGCAAAATATTATTGGAAGATAATTGCTGGGAAACATTAGCAAATGGTTCCAAAAATCCTATTAAAGAAACTGTAGCCTATTTACACAAAAAATGGAGACAAAATAATTTTGGTTGTGTAAATAACCCATTGAACAAATTGATAGAAAAGAATCCATCATATGCTAAACGAGGTAAATAATAAAAAACATTTATATAATTTTTAAGTAAATACTTAATTTTATTATATATTTGTTTAGTATGTGTTTGTATATACTCATAAACCAAGTATTTTATTTTTTAATAACCAGGTATTTCAATAGTTATACATAAGGAAAAGCCATGGGCTGTCTTAGTAGTTACTCCACTCATGAAAAGAGTACAGCTTTTATCATCATCAAAAGAATTAGTTTTCTGTGATAGTACAAGTAGCTGTGATACAATGGAAACTACTCTGACTACAGTACTTTCAGTAAGTAACGCTGGTGCAGTTCCTATTGGAATGCTGATGCATGAAGGCCAATCATGTGAAGGATATAAAAATGCTTTTGGTCTCCTTAAAAAACATTTCCCATTGTGCTTTGGTGGCAATGAGGTGAGTTATTATAATAAACAACATATATTATCTTAATCTCTTGAGATTAATATGAAGATGGATTCAAATTATAGGCGCCTATTGCATTTATGACTGATGACTCTGCCGCTGAAAGATCAGCACTAAAGCAAGTTTGGCCATCATCTAGACTACTTTTATGTACATTTCATGTTTTACAAAAAGAATGGGGTTGGCTGCATGAAATGAAGAATATGGTATTGAAGGAAAAACGTTTACCCCTAATGCAGATGTTTCAAAAAGTAAATATGTAGCGAAAAAAAATAAAAACCTTAAAATAATATTGTATGTAGGACATAGATAGTAGGTATGGTATGGATTTTAATCCATGTCCCAATCTTGCATTACAAATTATTATTTATTTACATGTAATACCAGTTCAAATTAAAAATAATTTATCTACAGTAAACTTTAATAGGTACCTTATACATTAATTTACAATAATTTTAAAATACCTAACTATTGAAATCTTAATAAAAATGTTTAAATATCTATTAACTAACGTCATTGTCTTGAAATTTATTAATAACAAATTATAATAAAATAACTATAATATAGAATAACAATATATAATTTTCAGGTATTATATGCTACAGATGAACATAATTTTTATGAAGCAGTGAATAATATTCAGAACTTGACCGATGAGTTTCCTACTTTTGTTAAACGATTTGAGAACTATTTGAAGAGAAAGAAAGAATGGGTTTTAATGTATAGGAGGGACATTTTAACTAGAGGAAATAATACCAACAACTACGCAGAAGCATGTATACGAATACTTAAAGAAATTATTTTAAATAGAACAAAGGCCTATAACGTGGTTGCTCTTGTTGAATTTATTTGCCATGTATGGGAAGATTATTTAGTACTCAGAATACTGGATCATGCCCATAACCGTCGTGATAATATTCAACGGAATTATAGTAAACTTTGCAGTCGCTTACCAAATTTAAACACAAACCAGGTAACTAAAATTAGTGATACATGTTACTCTGTGCCAAGTACCAACAATGTAAATATTGTATATACTAAAGATGTACAAATCGGTGTTTGTGATTGTTATGTTGGTTATATAGGAGCGTTTTGTAAACATCAAGCATTTTTACATAAGTATTTAAATGTATCTATGCCAAATGCACCTCCTATAACTTTTAATGAAAGATATGTACTTGGATAACTTGCTCTTGGTGACAAGTGTCCTTCCCAAGAATGGTTTATGGGTTTAAAAGAAAAGAAAATTATACAATTACAAGAAATCGAAGTTTGTAGTTCCAATGAGTTACCCCCTAGTCTTCATTTGAATGAAGAGGAAAACCAACAAATAAAACCATCAGAAACTGTTGATTCCAAAATTCTTAGTGACGAGGTCAATGAAAAACTTAGTACAGAGTTTTTGAGAGTTCAGCAGTTTTTAAATGATGTGCCTTTAGACATAAGAAAAAAATTAGCCAACAAAATGACAGTGATAAAAAATGCACAGCAGTTAACAAAACTAATAGTCACTTGTTCCAGAGGTTTAAATATTGTAACTCAAAGAAAAGGCCAAATTAAGGTTCAGCCTACTTCAATAAGTCGTCGGAGGCAAGGTGTCACTCGAGGTTCTCGGAGAATTCCATCTGGAAGGCCTCCAACATCAGTCAACAAAAATAAAGTTATAAAAAAAAGCCACAATATTGGAAAAAATATTAAATTAGGCCAATTAAATGCTAAGTCCCATGGCAGAGGACACTAAATTATTTATGTTTTATTAATTAGGAGTAAATTTCATTATGTAAATACTATCTTTCATATTTTGTTTTAATACCTATTATATTTCAAATATTGTTTTACATGCACCTACACTCTACAGTATTGTCAGTACTTATATGTAGTACCTATACATATACCTAGAGATGAGTGTGAATATTAAATACAATTAAAATATACTTAGAGGTATTTACCTAGAATCTACATGTTAAATAAAACATATTTATAAATTATAAATAGTTAATATTTCTGAAGTAAAAATACAAATTTTTTAATAGCAGATTATTATGCAAATTTATTACTGAGATCAATGTATTTGTGTTTTATTACCTATACTGTATTGTGTATGGGTTGCTTACACTAACTTGTCATATTGCTCATGCATATAGGTATATTTCAAATAGTTAGTAAGTTATCAATAATAACTAATATACACTAAAGACAATCTTGGTACCAGAGCCCAATTTAGGAATTTTGGGGCCCGGGTCAAATTTTTTAATGGGGCCCCAAAATTAATTATTATCTAAATTTTAAATAATCAACTTAAATTATAAATGTAGTCTTTATGCTATATAGATTTGTTATATTCAATTTATTTAAGATTATAAATCAATTATACCATAATAACAATATATTCCTAATTTTAAAACTGAAGATCGACATATATTTATTTATTTGCATTTTTTTATACTAGAACATAAAGTTCATACAATATAATGTATCGTGTATACTACACTTTTATCGCGATCGACCAACAGTCCAATAAAGATCGACTGATTGGTGACGCTTCTTAATTCCTGATTTTGATTTGTAAAAGTTTTTTAACAATTTAGAAAAAAAGTTGACAATACATTTGGTTTTGGTTATTTTCGATTGAATATTTGTAAAAAATTTGGAACGGTCGCGACGTTTAGACGCTGTTTGTAAAACCGTTTTGACGCAGCGTTTGAATGCCGCGTCTAGTGTCGACTAACCGCAAGGTCCGGACGCTGTAAGGAAAACGTACCTTAATTACTTAATAAATATTAATAAAAATGAAACGATGAAATTAAAAATATGAATATAAATAAAGAAATGTAATAAAGTGCTTTTGACCAACTTTATCTTAAAACTTATTAGCTTATGTTATCAATTAGAAAATAATTTATTATAAATTCCATTACGATACCTACGTGACTAACGAAACTACGTAACCAATAATACCATACAATTATTTCAAAATGCCACTTTAATAATTAAATATCAACAGAGGCTCGGGGCCCCAAATAATATCGGGGCCCGGGGCTGCAGCCCCCCTAGCCCCCCCCCCCCTAAGTTGGGCTCTGCTTGGTACTCTGCAATGTAAAGGTACACTAGATGTTTTAGAACCATTTAAGTACCTGAAACTACTTAAAAAAGGACAAGCTCGTAGTTCATTTATTCCTCTAACATATACTAAACCAATTCCTATCACCGAAGCTAAAAAAAAAAGACTTACTTTCTCTGCTACAGTTTATTCCTACAGTTTTCCATGATTTTTATAAAAATTTATCAACTGATAAATCCCAAATAGACCAGATATGTCTTGATGAAGAACAAAATGAGGAAGGCTGAATAAGATAATATAAGTTTAACATTAAATTAATATTCTAATATTGTTATTTATTGTTTTAAAAAATAATAAAGACTGATGTCAAAATGTTATTATTTCAAGTATAAGGTAAAAAAGATTTTTATTTACAAGGATACAATTTATTTTTTGTGTTATAAAAAATTATAATTATGTTACAATAATAAATTACCATGAAAACATAAAAAAAATTAATTGTTTATATTTACCTAATATGATATCTAAAATAAATAATTTTAATGTTAAAGTTGATTATAACACTTTAATAAAATTATATAAGTATTGCTATAATGTTAAAAATATTTTATGTGTTATTGGAGGTAAGTCAGAAAAAAATTTGAGTAAAAAGAGTCTACTCAATAAAAAAAATTTTTTTTTATTTTATTTTATTTTTTTTTTAAAGATTTTTTGTTTCATTATATTAATATTTAGAAATATAGCTTGAAAAGAAGTTAAACTATTAAATAGGTACATTTTGGTCTTATTCAAATAGAATAAAAGATTTTTCTCAATAAATTTTCAAAATTTCAAATGCGTTTCCTCAACATTACCAAATATGAATTTAACCCCCTTTACCCAAACACCACAGAACTTTCTTATCTACATCTTAATATAGGTCTCTTTCATTGCTCGTGAACATTTTTAATTTTTTGAATTCTACAGTTATAGCGTCTAACTCGTCTAAGACAAAAAATATAGGTACTTATAGGCATTTACCTAGAATCTACATGTTAAATAAATTATAAATAGTTAATAGCTCTGACTTAAAACATTTAGTTTTAATAACTAATTAATTAAAAAAAAAAAAACGTTTATATAGGTAGGTACACTCATAATTTATACTCAATACTAATATACTCTATACTAATTACAGAGAATACTAATCATATTGTATTCTACAATAGTACAATTTTTTTTAGTTTGTTATTTTTATAATAATATATATTATATATATATAATTATAT
Organism: Diuraphis noxia; assembly: GCF_037042655.1. Classification (NCBI taxonomy): domain Eukaryota; kingdom Metazoa; phylum Arthropoda; class Insecta; order Hemiptera; family Aphididae; genus Diuraphis; species Diuraphis noxia. Next base: position 86,108,688 of record NW_028301711.1, on the reverse strand, counting down.
ATTTTTTATAATAACGTATTATGTGTTATACTTGTAATATAATATTATTTAATAATTAATAAATAATAATAATGATAATAGATAATGGTCAATGCTGATTATATAAAAACGCGCGAAATTTGAATTGAACCAATGAGAACACGATATTAAAGAGCCGCGTTGTGGCGTCCTGGGTTTCCTGATACGCGTCCCGTTACACTCTTCAGCTAAAGATGTAATTTTTTGCCAAAATGTAGAAAATTCAATGTCAGAACGTAATTTTTCAATACTTTGTATACTTCCATTGATAATGCTTTTTGCTTTTCCTAAAGTGGCATTTTTAGATTGTAATGTGACACTTATTATATTAATGATACCAAGAATGTCTTTCAATAGAGTAACTCCAATAAAAAAAGCACAGTTTTGTATTTGACCGAGAATACCTAAAATTATAATTAAGAAAAAAATTCAACAATTAAAAATAATGTATCAAATTATAATTACATTACATAATTTTTTTTCAATTACCGATAGCTTCAATAGCATCTTTGTCCACTTGTGCTTCAACTTCATTCTTTAAAAATTCTAATATTGATGAGTAATATTTTATCATCGACTCGCAATTTTTATAGCGACATACCCATCTTGTATCGCATATCCTGAGAACATTTACTTTTTTTAAACCTAGTTTAGATTGAACTTCAATGAGTTTAGCATTGTTGGATGGTCGAGAGAAATGAACATAAACCATTTCTAAAGTATTAAAAATACTTCGAGCTCTCTATAAATGTTAATACAGATTATATAATTATATGATAAAAATTTTATTATTTTACTACAGGTATAGCCGTATAGGCATTCTGTTAAAAATACTTCAATGAATTATTGTTTGATTATTATTTTATTATTATTATTAATTTTTTTATTATCTTAAACTAATTAATACCTTTATTCCTTTACACATATCCACAACAATCAAATTTAATCTGTGTGCCATACAGTGTGTGTATATGGCACATGGAAATTGTTGTTTAATTTTTGACTGGACACCTCCAAGGTGTCCAGCCATTACGCTGGCACCATCATAAGACTGAGCAACAATATTTAATGTATTGATATTAATACTTAAATTTTGAAAACAACTAAAAACAGCAGAAATAATATGGTTGGCAGTTTGTCCATTAGAAACATCTATGAATTGCAAAAATCTTTCACGTGCCTCAAGACCAACAGCATACCGTACACATACAGATAACTATTCTTCTTTATGGGACCTGTGGACAAATATATATTTACATTTAAAAAATATTAATTTGATCAAAATATAGGTATATATGACTATTATAAATATTACAATGGTGAAATATATTGTACCTGGCTTCATCAACCATAAGTGCAAAATTCCCAGAAACAACAATTTCCTCAACAATAATTTCTTTAATTAGGTCAGCACTTATTTTAATAATTTCGTCCTGCACTTTCCAACTGGTATGGTTAATTTTATTCTCATATACATTTTTCAAATCTGGCATGAACTTTGAAAATACCATATGGCACATTTCCTTATAATTACCTAAAATTGTATTTATATTATTACAAGAAAATATTAATTTTATTAATAAATAATAATATTATAAATGTACCTTGATTTAAAGAATCTAAATTTTCATTATGTCCTCTAAATGCTATGCCTTGCTTAGCAAGGTATAACACAACATCAATTAAACTAGACATGTATTTGCGATTAATTTCAACTTGTTTTTTATGGAAGCTAGATAGTTGTGTCACAACAGATCCTGTCTTTAAACTACTTTTATATGCACACATTTTTGATAAATTAGTCAAATGAGTACTGGTAGAAGAATGTTTTTTTGATTTTACAAGAAACTGAAAAAATGTGGTCGATTATATTAATCATGATACAAGTTTAGTATTCAATACTAACGTCTAACACACTAAGTTATTCTAGCGAAGTTTAAGTTTTTGAATAATTTTTATTTTTTAATTATTTTATTTGTAAAAATACATATACTATTACACTTCAAAATAAACTACTTACCTTTTGCCAATTATTGAACCCAGATTTAATCCATATATTTTCACCTGAATTTTCTGAACCGAAAGTTCGGCAAACAAAGCAGAATGCAGCGTTACGCTGAACACTGTATTCTAGCCAATCACATTCATTACCATTGGCTTCGAAACGATCTTTGTTGTGTTCCAAATTTAATTTTTTTATATTCCTAATTAATAAATAACAATAAAATTAATCAGAAAAATATTAAACACCTTATTATAGTTTTATTATTATTATTTTATTTTATTTATTTAAAAAAACTCATAAAACGAATTATTAAGTTTTTATATGTAAACAGAATAAATCTTACTGTAGGTATAGGACGACATGGGCCGGAATCTTTATTTCCCAAATCAAGAGTTGTATCACTTGTATGAGTAGTACTATTAGTAGAAATGTCAACCATGCCAGGATCGTCAATATCAGCTTCAATTTCGTTTTCCTCATTATTATCTTTAGGTTTCCGTTTTTTAAAAATACTAAACATTTTAAATACCTATCAATTCAGATTTACGGAGACGGAATACTGTTACCTGTTGGCAGTTCAAGTTTTGGGTACTGTATGTCTGTATAACGTGGGTCGTCGTCTCGTCGACTGTTGTGTAATGTTATAAGTTATATTTATAATTTATAACGATAACGATATATAATGGAAAACATACGGGTAGCGGATTACGTAGATATAACAGTTTAAAAATAACTATTAACACAACCAAATTCCCAATGCAATATACCTTACCTATCGGCTATCATGATATTATATTGTAGACCTCATGACAAACTATGTTGTCATCTAATATAACTATCTTCGAAACATTAAATATAAATAAATTATTCTAAAATAAAAATTTGAACAGAATAGGTAGGTATAATAATGTAATACCTACAGCTTACAAATCAAGGATTTGACTTTGAATTTTTGGGGGTGCTAATTTTTAGTCTGGGGGTGCTAAAGTCCCCCTAGCACCCCCCTAGTTGCGCCTATGTGTGTCGACCTTCCAAGTGGACAGAAAGTCTGACAATCGTGTGACTTTTCTTGTGCAGTTCGTACGAAAACAACCGCCAGATGCCTTCTGGTGGGCTGACGTATCTTGGCTGACGTATCTTGAGTTAACGTAACTGAAAACCAAAACAATAAGATCAATAACTATTTTGTGTGGCTCAGTAGATGATACCATTTGGCGTTTTAATATTATTGTATGAGGTTAGGCTGAGCGAGTAAGTTATTATAAACTATAGTTTAAAATGTTCAATCTAACAAAAGAACCCAAGAACTATTTTTTGAGTTGTTTAACTGAAACATGAATTAAATGAAACGTGTAGTTTAAAATGCTTAATCAAACTTAAGGAACTACTTTTTGAAAATTTACTTTTACAATAGATACAATAGATATTGACATTTTTAATGTAATACCGACAGATACGGCAATTACTGAATATTAATAAAAATATATTACTATATACTACTATGAATGAAACATGTAGTTTAAAATGTTTAATCAAACATAAGAACCTAAGAACTATTTTATTTTAACCATTTACAGCAGTAGAACAAAAAAAGAACAACGTTTTTAATAATTGGTTGTGTAGTTCTTTGTTAATTTACTTAATGTTGGTTTAGACGAAACAAAAAGTGTTGAATGTGCTTAAGTGTTAGTAACAATAATACGTGTGGTACTCTATAATGCCGGGTCCACACAGAGACGACAAAAGTAAAACAAAACAGAAACTCTGTGTTTTTCGACAAAATCAAAACATTTTCAAAACAATTGTGATTTTTCCAACAAATTGTTCGTGTTTTTAAAAACAAAGTCATGTCCCGAGCGGTGTCGGTAAACATCAAAAGGTTTTTGTTTTGTTGTTGTTTTGGAGAACGTTGTCGAGCGTGTGTGGACAACGTTTTAAAAATAACCAACAGTAAAAATAATTCGATAGTATTCGATAGATAATATTAATATTAATAGTGTGACAGTGTGAATAGTGCGATTCAGGCATTTAGTATCAATTGTTTTGTTGTATAGTGCAGTTACTAGTTCAGTTCAATCTTTATTTATATTTAATAATTTCCATATTTTCATACTTGGATATAATTAAATAATATTATAATATTCATAATAATTGATATAACAATTAGAATGAATACGAAAAAAAATGGAATGTAGAAGACACGTGCAAGCTTATAGAGCTATACCGGGAATCGCCCATATTGTGGGATGCAAGTAATTTAAACTACAAAAATAAATTCAAGAAAGCTGATGCGTTAAAAGAAATTGGTATGCAATTAAGTACAGATGCCAATGAAATCGATCGGAAATTGAAAAATGTGTATTCTCAATACTCCAGGGAGAGACGTGCATATAAGGCCATGAAAAAATCTGGAGCGGGAAGAGATTTCCGTGCAAATCCCGAGTAACATTTTTGGTTCAGGGAGAGTTCAGCTTATAGAACCATTTAAAGTGCTGAGCATAGGCGTGCGCACAGGGGCAGCAAGGTGTGCTCTTGCTGCCCCTGGACGGTTTGAACATATTTGTAAGGGCCGAACTGGTCCAAGCTGGGCCACCACACCGGTAATGCTCAATAAAAAATAAGTTGGTAAAAAGCTAATCTTTACTGTGTTTAAACTTTAAATATTATGGGTTATAAAAAAACAGCGATAACAGACTTTTACAGTAATAGACAATAGTATAATTGATTGAAAAATGGAAACTAAAAATAAACGGGATTCCGTTTTCCGTCATAACGATGCAGTACACAGATACTATTAATAATTTCATTATCAATTAACCACTGTCCCTCATTGGCTCATTCTATTGCAGTTAATACTTTATTATTATTACATTCGATTTATTATTGTCATGTTTGCTGTTGATGATGCATACTCGCGTAGTCGCGTATAATATTTCGCATTTATACAACATTGTCTTGTTGTTAACGTACATTTAACAGCTTTATTTATTTTCTTATAATAGACAATAGTATATAAGTATTCTGTATTAGACATTAGTGTATTATATTAATTATACAACTGTCAACTATACAAGGATTGGTGCTGTGCAATTTTAATTATTTTGAATCTTTTTATACTTGAAAAATATTAGTTAAAAACATAATTAAAATGAATTCAAATAAACGTAAAGGTGGTGCAGAGAAAATCCGAGAAAAAAAAATGAAACTGTTGGCATCAGTAGGAAAAAAATGTACCAAAATGTATGATTTTTTCAAAGTAAAAAATGAAACATACTCATCAAGTAATAAGGAGCTTACAGAATCTACTGGTAATTATTAATATAACCTAACACTATCGGCCAAGAAAGGCTGAATGCTTTACTTTTTTTATTTGTTGAACAAGAACTAACTAATAATGTTGATGTAAATAGTGTGATTGATGAATTTAAACACTCATTCCCAATTAAACGTCGGCTTGTATTATAATTATAAAGAATAATGTGTTATTGATGTATTATTAATTTTGATATGGTGTACCGCCGTACCGGTATTGATCAAAAACAATCAATGAATCGACATTGTCGTTTAAAAAGGTTTTATCTATAATTCAAAAAATTTCATTAAACACAAATTTATTGGTTTTGTCAATAATATGATTAGGAAAACATTATATTTATGTTAAAATATATATTTTTTTTATAATTAAATTTTATAGTTATGTTTTAACATAAATCATAAATATTACATTATCTTTAAGTATTAACAAAACCAATAAATGTATATTTAATGCAATTCATAACTTATGAATTATTGACAAAACTCTTATAAATTATAATCATCGATAAATCATAGAATTTTTTTACCCAACACTATGGTTACAAGCTACTAACATACTATCCAATTTATATAATTAATTAAATATTTATATATAATTTAAATATTCTGTAATATATTATCAATCGTAATAATTTGTTGTAATTTATTTATAAAGAATTATATGTACATGATATAATCAGATATATTATGTATTGTGTATTGTGTATAAAATAATATAGATAAATAATATGTTATTTAGGACATGTATTAAGTGCCATTAAAGTATTATTATATTTGAGAGAAAGATGTAAACTTAAAATATTGTATACAAGAATACAAGATGTCAACAAAGGTCAAAGGTTAAATTTTGCTTTTGAGCGTAAAAATGTAAACTTAATACTCATGGATGGGCCGGTAAAAATATTCGCTGCCCCCGGCTTGAAACTCTGCGCACGCCTATGGTGCTGAGTACCGTGCATATTTCCTTCACTGCATGGTGTTTATGGTCTATTTGAATACCGAAAATTAACATGGAGAACACGGTGCGTTATGAGTGCAAGGATAGTTCAAACACCGAACTAAAGTAAAACTTTTAACTGTGCATGGATCAGTTCAGACACCGTGTAAACTCAAAAATTTGAACGGTGCCTTTTCTGTGCAATGGTTTGTTCAGCTACAGTACAAATTAAAATAAATTAACAGTGCATTGTCTGTTCAATGGTAAGATCAAGCACAGTGCCATAGTAATTATATTGAACAGTGCACAGGTCGGTTCTGGTACAGTGGCGTATTTATGGGGAGGGGGCCTCCCCCTAAGATGTATACTTATTATTGATTACCTATTTAATTTTTGCTTTTATATTTTAATGATTTTAAAGTGAGGTATTTAATACCCCCCCTCAAAAAAAAAAATGGTTCACAGCTATACCATAGAAAAGTAAAGTCACAGTACATATGATCGGTTCATGCAATGCATCACAAAATCGTGCACACCATTTCTGAGGTATATTATAAGATGACATTATAATAATAATAGCATCTTTAAACTAGATTTATATCCAAATAGTTATTATTAATGATAATTTATAAAGTTATTGAAATACATTTAACTATTAATTATTTTAATAATTATATAATATAATCTATATTTCCTTTCAGATATCCTTATCAGGTAAAACCGATTACCCTCGGTCTTTTATCTTAAAGTTTCTTCAAAGTCCCGCCCTTCCACACTCGTACATCTGCCATTGTATTTTCTTAAATAACTCCCCAATTATCTGCAGACTCCTGTGCACTGCAAATCATGATTAATATTTTGCTATCCATTTTATGTGACATTACTTTAATAGCCAGTAATAGGTTTTATAGTCATTGGTTTCATATTAGTCTTGGGCTCGTCCTGTATATAAATTTAAAATTAATAAATAAATAACTGTATCTAGTTTATTTTTTATACATAATTGATATATTTATTGTAAACTTAAGAATGAGATCAGTAAGTACATACATGTAAACAATAAGATACTTTTTACTGATATGAAAAAGTATACTTTTCAAGTACTAAATTATAAACTAATCAATAAAATACTTAAAAACTAGTTGTTATAAACATTTTTGCAGAAATATATATAAAAAAATTATGTATCATAATAAAAAAACACGATGCTTTGAAATACTAAGCAATTTCTAATGAAAGTAAAAACAAACTTGTTCATATATGAAAATTATAATAATATAACAAAATTTAAATTAAATAAAAACAAACTTGTATAGGTATAATATTATATAAACATTAAAAGCAAATAAAATACTGCATTTAGGCCAAATCAAGATTTATTCTTTTGGTTTTGAATGCCTTAAATAGTTATAAATAACTTTTTTAAACGTGTTTTCGTCCTCAATAGTTGATCTTAACCCAGATAAAGCATCTAAAATTAAAAAAAAAAAAATTATTTAGTTCACTTTATAAATATTAGACATTCATTATAAAATTAAGAAATATTTAATGTCTGCAGTATAGTAATATTCAATGTATTGTTGATTGATATTTCCTAATAGGGGTATATTACCTATAACTCTATAAGTACTATAAAAAATTAAATTTATAATTATATACATAAGTAGGTACCATAAATAATCTGATATAAGCCCAAGTTTGAAAACTTCTTCTTTGTTTTTCCATGATAACTATAGCGGTACAAGATATTTTTCTCAAAACATAAATCAATAGCTGTTCTAATGGCTGCACTAAGTGGTAATCTACCAACTTTTAAATAAATATATGATTTCTGAAATAATAAAAATTTATTATAACCAGGTATAATAAGATTTTATGATGCCTAAATATACATTCATTGATCATTTAAATATATACAAAGATTTTATCATAACACAATTTATACTCACTAAATCTTCTTTATTTTTTCCAACATCATTTATATCATTACTATTGATAAGATTTTCAACAGTTAAAAGATCATCTTTACTTTTTACTGGAATTAAATCAAAAAATGGTGAAGGTATTGTTGGGATTGGTATAGCTAAAGCTCTTAAGCGACTGTCAGCTGTCATAATAGTATTCAGCTTTTTATCAATCTGCTGAAGAGCCGCACATATACGTGTATTAGATCCATTTAAAGTAAATACTTGATTCATCAATTGCTTATCCCTTTTTTTACACTGATCTGCTTGTTTTATTATTAATTGTTTTATAGCATCAACATTTTTGCAACAACAATCTATAATTATAATTAATTTTATCAAGTTAATTAAAAAATTAATATATACCTATTATACCTATATTATTTATGTATTATGTAGGTATGGAAATATGGACTACCTATATTATACCTATTTTACCTATATTATTTATGTATTATGTAGGTATGGAAATATGGACTACCTAGTATACATTCAACAGACACCATTATTACAAAATTAAATTAATTAGTTTATATACCTCTAGAATTGGAATCTACTCCAATCATAACATTCTGCTCTTGGTCATCTGATGGTTCTATAATATAGTCACTAGATTCAGCTGTTGATAAAAATTCTAATAGATCTTGCTCGTTGTTGTCAGTGTTTTTACCATTAAACAAAACATCTAAATCATCAAATATTATTATTCATACTTTCATGATGATACTAAATATTTATAAAATATTACCAGTGGAGACACCATGTGAGTAAGAATCTATTGGCTTTATGTACTCAATATTGGAAGTTACAATTTTCTGTGATGGCTGAGTAGATTCAATACCAGTTAATGACTGAGAAGGCGAAACAGCATGAAATAATTGAGGAGATGATGGCATATCATGTGATAACTGAGGAGATAATATATCAGGTAAAGATTTAGGAGATTCCACATCAAGTAAAGATTGATCGGTTGACCCATCATGTAGAGGAGACCCCATCATAGGCAGCAATATATGATTAGTACTTGTCGTTGTATTTAGACTAATTGGAGTTGTGCAAATCTGTGATTCATGAGAATTATTTTGTTGTTTTAAAGATGTAGCTTGAGGTTGAGATGTAGAATTAATCGCAATTGATGTAGGTGGAGTTGGAAACAATGGCAAATCATAATTATTTGGTAAGTTAGAACTTGTTGAGAAAATTTTTTTTGTATTTTTAATTTTTTTTTTGTGGGACTTCTGGAGTAAATACTTTAGTGGGAATTCTTTTCCTTGTGTTGCAATCATTAGTCTCTATTTCACTGTCTTCAATTCCAGACCATGCTTTCGCTACACGTCGAGCTTGCATTTCATTATCTATTATAATAATAAAAAATATATTAAGTATATATTTAATTAAAATTAATAACATTAAAAAAATTGAATATTCTTACTGTCCCTAAATAGTTCGGAAATACTTTGAGAGTTAAACCATGTATTAATTTATTATGCTATGTAAAAATATACTTACTAAATGGTCCAGCTACTTTTTTTATATTAAAGTATCTACCATCATATGCATTTGGTGTCATACATTGCAATATCATTTTAGTTACTTGTGATGGTCCAAAATATTTATCTTCTTTATCATTCTTAGTGAATGGAAACCAACATGTGCTTTTATTATTGGTTAATGTAGTCCAATTACATGGAACATGTTGTATTTCATCAGTATCCAAGAAGATGACAACTAACCACGACCTAAAATAAATTCAATTACAAATAAGTAATAAGTAATTACCTATATAATATTATAGATTCGAGTACCTATATAATATGTATATATTTTCATTTATACTTCATGAACAAAAGGTATAATTAATGAAGAACAGTTATCTATTGGTAAACGAACAAGTTTCATTTTTACTTGTCCAATATCCCATGCTTGGAGATGTCCTAATTGATTTACTATTTGTATACCAAACATTGATGAAGAACAAGGATTATGGAAAAAGTCATTAAACTTTTCATAACACCTTCCAATAACTATTGTTGATTGATCTGATTTTTTTGTAGCTATGTTTTCAAGTTCTACAATATTTCCATTTAACATTTTCACACAATTGTTGGCGTCATCTATTTTTAATACTAAACCATCCAATGTTCTCCATCCAGAATATTGGGGTGTACATGAATCATCCTATAAAATCATCATATAAAGTAATTTTTTAGGTACTTAGCCTCAGGTGACTCCTATCAGACTATAGGATTTTCATTTCGTGTCGGATGTACAACTGTAGGCATAATAGTGAAGGAAGTCTGTACAGAAATTTGGAATGTTTTACAACCCACATATATGCCTAAACCTACGGAAGAAACTTGGAGAAACTCCGAGATCGGTTACAAAGAAGTATGGAATTTTCCAAATTGTGTAGGCAGCATCGACGGCAAACACATATCTATAAAGTGTCCTCCTAATAGTGGATCAGATTTCTTTTGCTACAAACAGTTTTTTTCTATTGTACTCCTCGCAATTGTGGATCCATTTTATAAATTTATCATGGTAGATATTGGCAGTTACGGGCGCCACAGTGATAGTGGTATATTTGAAAATTCATTATTTTATAATGAATACATAAAACGGAAATCTCTGTTACCTCCTAAGGCACTACCTGGTACGACTGAATTAGTTCCACATGTATTAATAGGCGATGAGGGTTTTGGATTGCAAACTTATCTCTTGCGCCCTTTTCCGAGATCGGCAGTCCTTCATGATGAAAGAAAACGAACATTTAATGAAAGGCTATGTAGAACAAGACGTGTAGTAGAAAATGTGTTTGGTATACTAACACAAAAATGGAGAATTTTTTTAAGACCTATTGAAAGTGATGTACAAACGACCGTACATGTAGTGAAAGCCACATGTTGCTTGCACAATTTTATTAAAATGAAACAAAGTACAACTGTTGTCAACGACATTGAAACGCCACATGACATTCACGGGCTTACTTCAGCAAGACCAACAAATCGCAGATCATCAACTGCTGCATTCGAAGTTCGAGAAAAATTTGTAAATTACTTTAACCAATAAAATGCACATTGTAATAACTATTGTAATAGCTTTATAATAAAATAATTATTATAATTAATACAATTTAATTAATAATTATTATATTGGTAAATAAAACACATTTCATACTCATACATATTATTTTATATTTAACATAATATAATATATAAATTATATATAACATTTTTTACATACCATTCTCATTCCATTCGTTTCCAATATTTTTCCAAGTCTCATCCTTCAAACCAACATTCTTATAATTTTAGCTACTAGTATCATACAGAAACGTATATTTTCTCACCAATTCTATGAGTTGTTCTGTCATAGTGTAATATTCATCGACAACGACTGAACGACAGCTATTGCAACAATGAATTGAAATAGTGGTTGTGTTTTATTATATAGTATATAATATTTTATATTTATTTTATAATAGAACTATAAGGGGCCTTGATTGGGATGTTTTGTTGTGTCTGCGGTATGTACTCCTCGCCAAAAATAACGCTGTATCGCGCGTGATTTTGTGATTTTGTACAACGTCGCGTTCTACCGCCGCGTTAATCACGCTGACGAGCCATGTTTGACGGTCGATATGATTTGTAATTGAATACAACGCGACGGTCTATAACGCGACGTTAATAACGCTTTAACGCGTTCTGTTTGACAAGGCCTTAAAATATATTGTTTTTAATTTTAATTAGTTCAACATGTCAAATTCTATTTACAAGTCGTACCCCCGCCATCATGTATACCATAGGAATAACCATACTTGAAGTTATGTATTTTTGACCACAAAGTTCTTTGGTAGATGCTTCAATAGGTCTTAATAAATCTATAATATCAGAAATATCTTTGATTTCTTTTGCAGATATCATTGATGGAACTGTAATAAGTTTATGCACAATATCATTGATTATTTTGCTTAGTTTAGTGAAGCGTTCTAACATATAATAAGTATAACTTATCATCTTGAATAAGTTTACCATCAACATTGGTTGCTTTTCGCAGTTCGTCACTTGCCACAACACTATGCTTAAACCATTTAACAATAATTTTCACCTTTGAAATTAGGTCTGTCAGTTTGGAGACACTTGAAATTGCATTCTGTACAACAAGATTCAATAAACGTGCAAATCAAAGAATGTGTTGTTTTTTTCCAAAAGACAAATCTATTGCTTTAGTCATGTTTGCCGCTCCATCGGTTACCACTGCAACTATTTTTTGTTTGGTAATATTCCATTCTGTGCATACATCTACCAATTTAGTAGCTATATATTCACTTGTATGTCTCTCGTATAGTTCATATACTCCTAATAATGCTGCGTTGAATTTGTATTGATCAACAAAGTGAATAGTAACATCAATATAACTCCTAGTTTGGATGTCTGTCCAAATATCTGTCGTTAAAGTGAAATATTATACATTTTTTAATTTTTCCATAAAAATGTCTTTCATTACATCATATTTTTCAAATATGTTGCTAGTAATATATCGACGGCTGGGTACTTTAAAATTTGGTGAAACTGCCTTCATTAAGTACTTAAACCCTTCATCTTCGACTATGCTTAAAGGCTGAATATTGTCTTTACAAATCATAAACATAATTGCACAGATAATTTTTTCGGATTTGACACCACCTTCTTTGAACGATGCCATAACACCAAATGATTCTGAAATCGTTTTTTGCCGTTTAAATGCTCCCATAAAAGTGTCATTAGATAGTATAAACAGTATACGTTTAATATCAACGATAATTACATTAGCAATAATCCAAATATTGGCCCCTTATAGAAAAATGTCTAGTTACGTGCCTGTCTGTACCAGAGCCAAAAATATGATTCGAGGGGACTGAGAACAAAAATCGGATTTAAATTTTTAGAGTGACTACCGTCCGACCGTAGCGCACGGTAGACGTCCATATGTTTCCGAAAAGCAAGATATCAGTATGTAGACGCTTACCTGATATGTTACTTGTGGAAACTTATTAAACCCCTGCATTACCTATAATATATTTTTGTGTGTATAAACAAATTCTAAAATTAAACCAGAAAATTCAGGTGTCCATCGCGTACGGCACATTCACGTCAGCCGAGCTATCTGTACGTAATAGTCGTAATACGTTTCAGTATTTCACGAACTACAAAACAATCACCAGGTGCATATAAGACACAGGTAACGACAGTCTACCACTAACCTTTTCTAGTTATAATGTTATATTTGTGAATCTTTAACAATAAATTTAGCATCGTTCGTTCTCTTACCACTTTACTAGTTCCCAACCTGTACTCGTTGAATAGTGTTTCATTATTTAATAATATTACCATGATATTTTGTCAATATTACATCCACACAAGAGGTGCATTTTTTTCAAAACAACGAAAATTCTCGGATAAAATTAAAATTGAACTTGAGTTGAAAATATTATAAATTGTTTACAAGTGTAGTTCAAATTTGAAAAACATATTACATCCCTTGAAGTTAAACATTGGATTGAATATTTACACAACTATTTTTTATTTTTTATTGCTTTCGTTATTGAGAGTTTTCGTAATGGGGAGTAATTAATAGGTTTTAAATCAAACAAACCATTTTAAGTTAACTTAATGTTATTTAGAGTTTTTCGCTGTAACGTGTTTTGTTATAAAGAGTAGGTAATCATTGTTCAAAAAATGATTTAACTGAAGTTGTAACTAAATTAAAGAGGAAATTCAACTGTACTGTAGAGCTATCAATAGACGAAGACAATAATTTGAACGGTATTTTTATCCAAGATTTGATTATGGTAGAATCATTCAGTTCATTTCCAGAGATATATATTATATAATATAAAAGTAACAATTTATATAAATACATTTTTAAAATTTTTTTTGTACAGATACTTTTTGCAGATGCCAAACTACTTGATCTGAGGCTTCCTGTTTATGTTTTAATGACTGAGGATGGCAATGGGCAGAGTGAAATTTGAAACATTCAAAAAGAACAACCCAATATTAATTCAAACTCGCGTATATGTAACTGAAAAAGATATTAAGGAAAGAAATGTAATAAGGCAAGTATTTCCAAATTCTTCATTAACAATAAGTAGTATATATTTCATAAGCTTATTTCGCACATTACGGACCTTCAATCGGGAAATAACGTGTGAAAAAAAGAAATACAACCTCCAAAGAAAGGGATGATGTTAAACTGATATTTCAAGAATTAACATACTGCAAATCTGAAGAAGAATATGATATGATATACAGCCGCCTTCAATCCATTGCACCTGAATCTATCATTAATTATTAAAATAAAAATTGGCACAATATAAGAAAAGAATGGGCGATGAACACCGTTTTAACCGATTTAACACCGGAAATTTCATGAACAAAACGAATATATATATAATATATATAATAAAAGATTATAATATTATTATCATATTTTTATAATTACAGTGTGACCCGTTACTCTACAGTGCTCTAGACACAGCGTTAATATAATGATCAAAATTTAAAATAATTTTTAATTCAACGTTATTTTAGACATCGACGAAAAACTATTGATAAAATGATAAATTATTAAATAAATATGCAAATCCTATGGTCATGGATAGGCCCTTCGACATTTATCTGGAGGATACTGATTTGTTCTGTGTTTTCTAAGTTTCCCTGATCAAGCTGTTTATTGGGATCATTGTCATTGTCAGTGTTAGTGTAGCCCTGAAAAGGGCTGTTTTGATTATGTGCTATGCTCATAGTAGGCGTGCGATCAAACTGATGGTCGCTTGTCGTGTTGTTGGCTATTGGTCGCGTTATCGAACATATGTAAGGTAACGCGTGCACTGGAGGCGTCGTGCAGGATGCCAACATACTCCCCCAGTGGTTCTAATATCATCGCCAGACAAATTTAAATTTTACGTGCACATTGCTTTTGTTGCTAATTGTTTTGCATCTCATAATGAACCTAAATAATAATTATACTTTAATTTTATCCAACATAGTAAAATTGTATTTTTAACTTAATTATTTCACCACATAATTTTCTAGCTTTTAACATACAGAATTCCAAATCATTTGGTTTCACTTTTTTTTCTATAAACCGTTTTATGTTGCTTCTTAATATTGGCCAGGCACATTTGTCTTCTAAAAACCAATAACTTGGTACAGCCTCAACAGTGTCATCCACTTCAAAATGAATGACTGTATACATTATTAGGAGTAGCTATAAAAAATAAGACAAATCTCAAATTAAGTACAAGGTATCTATATTAATAATCAGTTGGGTATATTTTATATATTACTTGCTAGTTGATATTTTATTCTACAGATGTATTAAGATTCTATATTAAGTGTTAAGTTTAAGCTGATGAATGTATTAGCTATATTATGATCATTTATTTTTAAACATTTTTAATTGGCCAGTACTGAAGTTCACTAGCTATGTCTTTAAAATTATACATATTGAGATGTGAAGAATCAATTGGTTGTTATAATATTGGCTCATTAGTTACGAAACTTTTTCAATGTTTTTTAGATTCAACAATATTTAGCACTTTAACTACATTATTGTTTTGGGTTAATATGTAAGAATCAGCAACTTTTTTTGTATTTATTGTGAAATGCCCTATATTTATTTTCCGATATTAAAGTCCAATTAAATAATTTTCATCAATTAATGGTCCAAATGAATGTGAATATGTTAAATTAATTTTATTTATTGAATGGATGGTGGTTTGAAAATTGTTTTGCTCTTCGTTGTAACGTTTGATTACTTGTTGCAAGGATTTTTCATGTTTTCTAACTTTTTTTTTTAAAGTCTTCATGTAGTCTTCGAAAGTGAAACAGCTAATGTTGTCTAATGGTCCAAAATTATTATTATCATCCACTATGTGTAGAAGACCATGCACATTATGTGAAATCGTGTAAACTCCGTATATTTCGTCTCCCTTATGTTTTTCAGCGGTAGAATATGCCAGTCCAGTATGGGGTAGGTCAGCACATACTAAAAAGGTCGATGTCGCACTAAACGAGTCCTGCCGACTCATAACTGGTTGCCTAAAAAATACGCCGGTAGAACAATTATATATACTTTCAGGAATAGCCCCTCCGCCAATAAGAAGATCCACGCAAGCAGACTGGGAGAGAACGAAAATAACAGAAGATCCACGACACCCTATGTACGGTATAACTCCACAACTCCCTCGCCTTAAATCCAGGAAGAGTTTCATGAACCATACAAAAGCCATCTCATCAACACATCCTGAAGTAGAAAGAACGACCAGATGGAGAAATGAGATAAGCAGTACCTCCAGCTGGGTGCCGAACGAGTCGCTCCCATCTGGTCATAATGAAACATGGCCGGTTTGGCGAACACTAAACAGACTTAGGACAGGAATTGGACGAACGAAAGACAATCTAATAAAATGGGGATTGCTAGATAGCACAGACACCTTGTGCATATGTGGAGAAGTACAGACAATGCAACACATTATCACATGCACAGCTTGCTCCCAAACCTGCACCACAGAAGACATTCACAAAGGCACAAGCCAAGGAATTAACGTAGCCCGCATCTGGGCAGAAATAATATAAATCCACCATTAACGTTCCTTTCTATTTTACCTTATTTATTAATATTGTGAATGTTTATTTTAAAGTTAATTTTATTTATTTATTTGTTTATTTTATGCTATACAACTTATATCATTATTATTATTACTGTTACACTATGCGCCTGACACGAAAAAAAAAAAAAAATTTGGTCAAAGATTTCAACAAAATAATTTAATAATTTAGAATCAAAGTCCTTAGCATATCCTTCCATATGAGGACTTCGTAATTTTTGGTACCAATTTATGATAAATGTATTATTTTGTCGAGGGTGGCCTTGATTATTTTAATTGTATCAATTATTTATTTTATGTAAAATCACTTAATTTAAAAAAAAATGTGTATTGTAGAACACATACTTTATTTTTATTATTAATATAGTTGAGCAAAATACATTAGTATAATATGTGTGTATCACTGTGCATCAAATATCAGTACCTAGATAGCCAAAATTTCAAATTATCAATTAATTATTTTCTAGGCCAGGCCTGATCAGTAGCTTTGTATTATTCACCATGCACATGTCTTAGCAGGGCCGTAGCTGGAACAAATTTTCGGTGGTGGGGGAAGGGGACTTTAAATCAAATAATATTTTCATTTCAAGTAAGTAATTAAAAAAACACTTATTCAAATAAAATCACATTTTACTAGGTTAATGCATTACAATTATTTTAAAGTAAATTTATATTATATACAATATACAATATTATAAATTAAATTTATTAGTTGTAAAATACCAATCTAGGAAGTTTTACATATAATTGGTTATTCCAATTATTGCCAAGAATATTACATATTGTATCATAAGAATTGAGATACATTTCTTTCAATTTGAAATTTATAAAATACAAGTACTTAATTAAATATCAGTGTTATAAAATTGAATAGGTAACAATATTAAGAATTTTTTTACTTCAACACGAGCTTTGTTGGTTAAATAATCGTTGTACATTTAATGCCCACTTTGTATTTTAATGTAGCTTCTGTAGCATCATATTTACTTGATCAAATATCAAATCAGTCACATCTCTATGGGGTGAATCGAGATTGTAGCACAAGCAATTAAAGTTAAAAAAGAGTTAAAATGAATTACAAACACTTGACACACATAAAAAAAAATCAAATAATAAACTTTGACTTAAGGAAAGATAAATGTTTCTTTTATTTTTTCCCACATAATTCTAGTTATTTCATCATCATCCATTTCAACTATGGGATTTATGGCCAAGATGCTTTTGTTGAAGCTGTGGCATCTAAAATATAACTTTAAACGAAGCAATTACATAGGCAGTGAATTAGGCACACTTTATTACTACCAAGCTGTATTTGTAAGTCTTAAGTGATTTAAAAAAACATAGAATGAACTAATTCTATTCTGATAATGAACAATGTGAATGTAACATATTACTGATTAACATAGTTCTTAGTACTTTTGTGATTTTTGTAGGTAATTAGAATAATATCTAATACAATTTCAATTCTTTTAAAATTATGATTATTTTTGGATTGTTTAGTCATAATTTTCACAGTATCAATTGTAACCTATTTTTATTTTTTTCATGGATATTTTTCAAAATTGTATGTTATTTTAAGAGGTCTCTCCCGACTTCGGTGGGAACGGGAGTCCGCCCGGTGCTCGTGGTCCTTAGACGACACGCGGCAAGCGGTCGGCGGGTAAACGCCGCCGCACGTCGACCGTGAACTAGGGCTGTGCGATTATTTTTATTAATCGATTATTTTTAACGAAGAATAAATAATCGAATAACCAAGCATAACATTTCAAAACAAAAAAATAAATAGGTATAGGTATTTTAGTTGAATATAACAAATAATATATGTCTTCCTAATGGCATTGCTGCCGCCGAAGGTTATCTATTTTTAAATAAAAAAAACAAATAATATTAAATAAAAATGAAACAATAATTATAAGTGTTGCATGTTTGCGCGGGTCTACCAAATTATACAATGAAATTTTATATTTATAATCTAAATAAACTGATAATGATTATAGTTAATTATTAGATGCTGTTTATATTTTATTATTCATTCGTAATATTCGTTATATTTCTTATTGAATTATTCTTGTTTACACGGAGTACGGACGTCGGACGGTAAACACTAAAGGTCCTTTCACACACGTCCGATCCGAATCCGATCCGGGTCCGTTCCGTCATGGCATCCGTTTACTCGGAAATATGAACTTCTTGTTTTTAAATGGATATATTCACACACGTCCGTTCAGAGTCCGTTCCGAGCTTTCCGAGCTCTCTCCGAACAAAAAAATACTGTCGCTGACCGATTTTCTGTCCGAGCTCGGACAAGTTTGGGCACGGAACGGTGCCGTATCGGACATGTCTGAACAAGCGTCCGATCACATTTCATGTTTACGATATGCAACTGATATATTTTCATCATTTTCATTCCACTCATCAGAGGATCTATCTGTCATAATGGACAGCGAAAAATTAATTGAGCTCGTAAAACTTCATGTCGGGATATATGACCTAAGTAGCCCAAATTATAGTGACGGTACATGGAAAGAAAAGGTATGGAAATACATTGCAGATGAATTGCAACAAACAGGTAAGATAATATAATATTTGAGTGTAGGTAATAGTATAAATATTACAAAATTAATATAAAGGTCATATACGGTTTAATTTATATAATATAACTTCATTTTATTTAATAATTATATTGACTGAATACTGATGGACTGCGCTTACAGTGTGCCCAAATTTAAAATAAAAAGTATGGTGCCGTAATACTGGTAGTAGGGTCGCTGTTCCCGAGCATGAATACAAAACTGAAGACCCAGCAGCCACAAGGTGATAACCATATCCTGCATTCCTGCGATCCTGCCTAGTGCCTACCTTACGGTCTCACCGGCATTCATTACTGTGGTTGGCGTTTGCTGTAAATACAGCTTAGTTTACTGTTTACTAGATCTTTTTTCTATGGTTTACATTTTGCTTAGTAAACTTGTCTGTGGTTGCTGTTAATTGCATTAAAAATGAGCGATATTGACGATTCAGATGACTTTTTTGCATCCAGTTCTTCCTCTGACGACGGATTGGACTTAATTAATAACCATAAAATAAAAAACGAACGTTTTATAGGTGAGTAGATGTTAACGGGCTTCTGTTTTATTAACGATTAATTTACTTTTTTTTTGTTTAGAAGAAACTGTCCAACAATATGATTGTGAAACATATTTTGGGCATTTCAGGATTAGTCGTCATTTGACAACAAGGATTACTGATTTGTACAGAGAAAGTAATTATTTTAAAAAAAACAGACATGGCCAATTTGGTAAAATACCTGCGGATGACCAGGTTGGTAGTGTTTTAGTTCAGTTTATGTACATTGTACCTATTTGAGCATTGATTATAATATATCTTTAGTCCCAGGTAGAAAGGGCTTAATTTAATCAACTTTTCAGCTCAGTCATTTGAAAGTTTGGAAATTCCCTACACATATTAGTATCACAACCACAAATATTATAGAAATCATTTATGTATATTAATCGAATTCTGTGTACATTTATGACCTGAAATTCTTAAATTTGTAATTATTTATAGACTTAACTAATTACTTAATTTGGATTTCACTTATTCTGACTCTTTGTTTTTACGACAAGCCTTTTTGATCAAATAAATTATGACATATGATTTTGATCAAAACTTATCAAATTTAATTACAAATTAATATTTACTCTAAAATACAATTTTATTAAATAGTACAATATATATTTTGATATAAGAATTAAAGTTTATAACAAATTAGTCTTGAAACATAAAAATAAAAAAATTAAAAATAGATTTTAACTTTTGTAACATAAGAATTATTAAAAAATAATTTTCCTTTTAGTTTTATTTAACATAATTTAATTATATTTAATCAGATTCACTGGGATCTGGGTTATATGATGGGTCTTCACTTCCATTGTTTTTTAAATTTTAGTAGAAATCATGATAAATATCAGAGGAAGAAGATCTATTAAAGTATTTTTTCTTTTCTTTCGATATAGGTAATATCTCATCATATGCTTATTCTAACATCAATTCTAAATTTCTTGGTCTCCTTCTCCTTAAATTTAATGTTTTAAATGGTTCATAATATGAACTTCATATTATTTATTAAGTCTTTTATACCTGGTTAGAGTATAAGTTATGTTATGCCTTTTCTACCAAACTTAAAATAGAAAAACTCCACATATACCCTATTTATTTATTTAATAATGTCAGTAACAATCATCACTGATTTATTTTGGACCAAAAAAATCAGCAAAAATCAAGCTTTAAATCTACGGAAAAAAAACATTTTTGTGAAAAATTGACTTAAGCCCTTTTTACCTGGGACCAAAGATATACTCAATGGTATAAGCTAGCATTTAATATAATATTAACAGTTCACACAATGCACCTACCACTTTACCATTTATTGATTTTAGGTCCTTATATTTATGTGGTTTGTTGGGCACCAAACTGCAAGCTTCCGTGATGTTGCAGACCGTTTCAATATTACACTAAGTTCTCTGCATAGAATTATTGAACGGCTTACATACTTTTTGAGCAACTATTCACCACAAATAATCAAATGGCCTAACGATGAAGAAAAACGAGAATCAGAGATTTCATTCAGAGCTAATGGATTTCCTATGGCTATAGGGGCTATCGATGGTTGCCATATCAAGATAGATAAACCTGATAATGATCCAGATTCGTACATAAATAGAAAGGGATATTATTCAATACAGATGCAGGTTGTCTGTGACCACAACCGCAAAATCATTGATTTTTTTTGCCGGTTATCCTGGGTCCGTACACGATAGCAGGGTATTCAGGAATTCACCAGTCTGCAATACTAAGGAAGAAAAATGCGGTCCATATTTCTTGCTCGGTGACAGTGGGTATCCGTTACAAACGCGATTGATGACCTCATTCAAGGACCGAGGGCAGTTAACAAGGAAGCAATTTAATTATAATTTAAAGTTGAGCCAAAACAGATATCGCATTGAACACTGCTTTGGAATTTTGAAGCAAAAATTTAGACAGTTGTATCACTTAAAATTCAGAAACATCACTAAAATTGTTCATTTTATGCGAGCGTGTTGTGTGTTACACAACATTGCCATTGATGATGAATTCCTCGAAGAAATTTCAGAAGATTTCTCTGCATCAAATGCACAAATACAAGCTGTACCACAGGTAAGTTAAAAGTTGTGTATTTACTTATGTATAGTACAATAGATTTAAATTTTAAAACATTACAAAATTAAATTTCAGTCCCACATTTTCATAATAATAATCACAGGCAAATATAAATAGTACAACTTATTTATGTATAGTACAATAGATTTAAATTTTAAAACATAACAAAATTAAATTTCAGTCCCACTTTTTAATAATAATAAACACAGGCAAATATAAATAGTACAAATTATTTATGTATAGTACAATAGATTTAAATTTTAAAACATAACAAAATTAAATCTTAACTTTTTCATAAAAATATTCACACACTGTACAACTTTTTAATGTATGCTTTAATTACATCTGAAAAATAATATCGTGATCATCGCTTTCCATTACTGCAGTCTTATCGCATCCAACAATTGAGTAGTCATATGAAATATTGTTTTTTTTGCAACAACGTTGTGATTGCAATATCACATTCCTTTCCTTAATGAGCTCATTCCTATTTTTAAGTAGTTGTAGTTTTTATTTTCTAATTCTAATCTTTTTTGTTGGTAATTTAATCTATCTTGTCTAATTTTTTCAATTGTGCTAATTTTCTTTCTTAATTTTTTTTTTTTAGTAACTTGTTCTTGATAAATAATAATGTTTTCATTTGTGTCCTTTTTTGAGGTTGATGGACCAGAAGGTCCTTGAGTTGGACAAACATCTTGTTCGGAAAAATTAAGAACATCACGAACCTCCTCAGAAGATAGTACAATTTCAGGGTGGACATTTTTTTTATGTGCAAATATCTGGTCCATTTCTTCACTGAATTCGAAATATTTCTTTCCTCGTCCTGTACTATTTTTGTTTTCGACATACTTTTTATAATTTCTTTCTAAAACGCGCCATCGATTTTCACAGTTATTCGGATTAATTTTCATTTTATATGTTTGAGTCATTTCGTCGGAAATTATTGCCCACATTTGTTTTAAACTTCTAATTTTCATTGTTCCAACTTTTTCCCTATATTTACCGTATAAATTTATCAATGTCTTGGAATTATGTATACTCCACCTACATTCTTCTTGGATAGCAATGGTGACCCCAGATGCCATGACTATAAATTCATTGAACTCTGAAATTGAAAATGTATACTTCAAAAAAAATGTATTTCTTAAGATAAGTAAAAAAATATTCGGTACTTGTTTGTTATCGCCCCGCCAATACACCGAATAAAATGTATTGCCCCGCCACTCTTGTTTGTTATCGCCCCTCCAGTACATCGCATACAATTTATCGCTATTGCTAATCGTTTGTGATATATTTTAGAAAATGAGAAAACTAAATTTTATCATTTTTATGATAATTTTCGATTAGTTCGTTACAATAATTTGCAACAAGTGGGATTCAAACATAATACTGTAAACCACACGTATAATTTTGTCGATCCGGACACAGGGGCTCACACCCAACATATTGAGAGGTTGTGGGGTTCTGCTAAATGGGGCAATAAAAATCGTCGTGGGACTAACAGAAATTTTCTAGAATCATATTTGGCAGAGTTTATGTGGAGAACACGTCTCGGAAAACAATACGCATTTGAAACTATCCTCAAAGATATTTCCGAATTCTGGCCTCCATTATAACTATATATTCATAATATATTTTCTACATTTTTCTACATATTTTATATTTTATACATTTTTGAATTTAAATTTTATACTATACATTTATATATTTAAAACTATTAAAATAAAATAACATAATATTATACATTGAAATATTTTTTTTTATTTATGGAGGGGCGATAACAAACAAGAGTGGCGGGGCGATAAATTTTATACGGTGTACAGGCGGGGCGATAACAAACAAGTACCAAATATTCAAACGTTCAAAACGTAGTGTACAGAATCTAAAACTATGTATGAACATACCTTCCATTTTTAAAATTGTGTTCAAACGTATAAATTTTAAACTTCAATGAGTGGTCAAGGAGCTCTGTGTCTGTGTATCTAAAAAAAAATTGTATACACATTAAAACGTAACACTAATATATTACATATTATGTGGGCAAAAATAAGAAAAAGAAAAGTCTAACCTACCCTTTGTTGAAACATGAGTTAATTACTATTAATTACTATTTTGTAATAATAATTAATTACTATTTACATCAATGTTTATGAATATAAAATAACCAAACTTCACCAAACTGTGTATTTTAATCATTTCCAGATACTTGGTATAAAATTGCTTGACTGACAAAAAAACCAACACTAACATAATTTACCTTAACTATACTTCATAATTTACCCCTAGCATTGAATTTGTATGATTACTACAATATATACATGAACATTTAATTTATTTTATTAACATTAAAATATATACATCTTAGTTAACAAGCAACAACCATTATCCCTATTCCTCATTTAGATAAAATTAAAAACCTGTTTGATTACCCACTCCAATTATCCAAATTTGTTCATTTAAACTATATAAGTTGATAACATTTGATTATTAAACTTGTGGATATAGGTATCTGACAAATGAAAAAAACTATTTAGGTACGAATAATTAACTATCTAATAAAATAAATATAAAATAATAGATATTAACTTACTGTCAACCGTGATACTTTCGTTAGCAATCACTAATCACTGTGTAGAGTTTGATGTTTTTGCACTGGTTGTAGTAGAAGATGACAATTCATGTTTTAAAAGAAAAAAGGTTACACTTTTCTGATGATTAACATTGACATTGTTTGATTAGTATTAGATATTGTTAGATTAGTATTTTAACTAAAAAATTATAATAATTAAAATTCAAATGCGAACGACTGATACAAATAACCGAATTGATAACATAAATAATAAATAAATGTATGATAACAGTGTCTCGGACTCCCAGTCCGGTCAAAATCCGCGGATCGTTTTGACTGTCAATAACCAGTCACACAACTGGTCTAATAACGTATTGGAACAACCATCTGACAGTTTGAGTTTGCGTTTCAGACGAATTGGAACGGAAAAATTCTACTGCGCATGCTCCCGGCAGTTCGATGATAGTTTGACCGTGGGTTGAAACAAACCTTATATATTTTAAGCTTTTGTGATAATAGACCAAATGCATTTTCCACAACTCGTCTTGCCCGGCATAGACGATAGTTGTATACTCTTTTTTCATTACAATCTAGCTGTTTTCCGGGATAGGGTCTCAATAAATACGTTTTTAATGGGAAGGCTTCATCGCCTACAATAACGTACGGTACATCATTTGTAGTTCCTGACAACGCTTCTTTTGGTGGTACATTCAGTTTATTTTGATCAAGAGCTTTCCCTAATTTTGAATGGGCCATGATGCCTCCATCACTATTTTTACCAAAACTTCCCACATCTACAGTTATAAAATTATAATGAGCATCAACTAATGCTAATAAAACTATAGAAAATATTTTTTATAACAAAAATATTGTGATCCACTATTAGGAGGAGCTTGAATTGTAACATGTTTGCCATCGATAGCACCTAAACAATTGGGGAAGTTCCAGCAAGTCTAAAACTCTAATGCGATTTCTTTCCACTTTTGTTCAGTTGGAACAGGCATAACTTCTGGCATAACAATTTCAATAATTGCATAACATACTTCTATGATGATTTGGTATACAGTAGAAAGACCTAAACGATAGCTGAACGAAATATTTTTCATTGGATCTCCGGTTGCTAAGTATCTGTTATTAAAAAAATAATAAATATATATAATATAATATTAAAAACAATAGAGATAGTGTATGTATAATAATATATTATACTAATGCCATTTTAAAAGTTTTTTTGATTATGAGTGGAGCGAATTTTTTTTTATTATATAGTTTTTTATTTGTCATATCCCCGGCTGTCTGTACCTTATATCGATAAAAAAAAACAATCACTGGCTAAAAAACCTTAATATTTTACTTATTAGTTGGGCTGGCATTATTTTCGGTATACCGATAATTACTGATATTTTCGGTAATTACCAAAAATACCGTATAACCGGTAATACCGTATATACCAGTAGTAAACAAATACCGGATACCGGTATCAGAATTTTAAATACCGCCAGCCCTATAGTTTGATGCATGAAGACTAGAGATAAGGAGGCCGAACACTGCTGGCCGCCTGCACAAAAATTGGTTCTATAAAACATCGCACACTAATTTCTCCACCAGTCTGCGTGGCGGTTAAATTAAAAAATTATAATTAAAAAAATAATAATCGTATTTAAATTAGAATTACACCATCGTATTCAGCGCAAATTTATCTTTAAGAACCTAACCTAACCGTCACGTTTACATAATTATTTTACAATATAATTTTTATTATTATTTACAGTTTAGATACTTTCCTGTTTTTTTTTGTTTTTTCTTTGCTAGTCATCGTATCTTTATAATTGGCTCTTTTGACAATAAAACACATGCGCATTATTAAAAAAAATCGCACAATGGCTTTAGAAAATTCTTCTTTATGATCTACACAACCGACCAATTGGATTGAATCCCCTTGTTCAATCATTTCCGTAATAGTTAGTAAAGTATTCATATTAAGTTCTTCATTTTTTAATGCTTCTAGTGTCGATTATATGTATACAATATATGTAAATATAAAACTTATTTAAAAATAAAACAAAATTTATTAAAATATTGAAATATTTCATTTTTTTTAAATTTCATGAAATTTTCAAACACTACTTATTATTATATAATATGTATATTATACCAGGTATAGCTAGTATATTTTGACCACTGTAAAATCAATATATTCATCGCTCCACTCAGAATTTAAAATTCTCATTAGTATTTATTACTGAACTCAAAAGATTTAAAAATATGTTAGTACAATTTTTTTATAGACATTTGAAGTTTAAATAAAAATTGTATTTCACTTTCTTCTTTAAACACGAATACAAATGTTCCGATTTCGTTTAATTTTAGTTGCAACATGCAAAAACCGTTGGAATAATTTGAGAGACATGTATAGAAAAGCATTAAAACGGAATAAAACAACTTCAGGTCAAGCAACAAAAATTATTAAAAAATATAAATATGAAGACCAATTAAATTTTTTACCATCCATTATACAGTGACGTAATTGTAATCTACTGTACAGCGGAGCGATATCTTTTTGACCCCCTTTTTTTTGTTAAATTGAATTAAAGATAAAAATGTCTAAATATACATTTACCTATTTCATAATATTTTTATTAGGTCTGAGATTGAGGAATCAAATTCATTGATATCACAACCTTCTACTTCAAATTATGAACCAGATTTAGGTCAATCAGATTTAACTGATTCATGTATTTATTCGTCTCCTATTACTGACCCCTCATCAATAGCCATTGTTCACAAAACAAATTCAACTCTAACTAAACAAATGAAAATGACGCAATTCACTCTGAATAAAAGTGCAAAAATCAAAATTGATAATGCACTTGCCTATTTCATTGCAACAAATATGATGCCGTACAGTTTAGTGGAAAAGGATGGATTCAAACTATTTGTAAATGCGTTAAATCCTAGCTACAAGCTACCAGGTCGAAAAACTCTTACAGAATCCCGAATTCCGTCTATGTATAGTGAAACACGTAACATTATAGGGAACATAATTAGGAGCGCCGACGTTTTTACTTTTACCACGGACTGCTGGACTTCAAGTTCAAACCAACCGTTTATTGGTCTCACGTGCCATTTTACAACGATAATTTCAAATTAACTTCAGCCTGTTTGTGTTGCATTGAACTGTCGGAAAACCACACTGGGGAGAATAATATAGCCCATGTAGTTCAAATGCTGTTTTTAGATTATGAGATACCGGATAGGAAAATATGTTCGATAGTGACTGATTATGGATCTAATATGCTAAAGGCTGTACGCAATTTAAATATACCACATGTAGCTTGTTTTGGCCATGCTCTTAACACGGCAGTTTCACGCATCTTTAATATGGACGAGATAAAAGATGTAGTCCATAAAGTCAAATTAATCTATAATATATTTGCCCATAGTTGGAAGGCAGTTCGAGAAATGGGAAAAGTTCAGGAAAAATTTAACTTACCAAATAAAAAATTTCCATCTTACTCAAAAACGCGTTGGTGTTCAATGTTGGAATTAATTAATGTTATTATTGAACAAGAACTTGGACTCACAAGTTTCCTACGAACATATAAAAATGGTGGATATAAAAATTTAGCTCTTCAAGAATCAGACATTATCGTGTTAAAAAACCTAAGTTGTATTATACAGCCAATCCGGGAAATAACTGATAATTTAGCTGGCGATTCATATGTCACGGGCTCGGCTATACTACCAGTTATTTTTTCGCTTAAATCAAAATTATCTCAAATAACATAACTAAATGAAAGTGAATAAGTGATGATACGGACATCAATGGAGGACAAATTAAAAACATGTATACAACTATTATTGAGTTTCTAGATCAACGCTATCAAGATAACGCATTACTGAATATGTGTACTGTATTGGATCCTAGGTTCAAAATCGAGTACATTAAGTATAATGATTTATCGGTTTTAAAGAAAACCATCGCTGAATTTTGTGAAACAACATACGAGCGTATCGAAAGTGATAGTTACGTCAACAATATTTCTTATCAACTGGCACCACAAAAAAAACCAAAAACTGGATTGTCTGTAATTTTTGGTACTCCTGAAAATAATAATATGGATAATTTCAAGTAAGAATTTGAAGATAAATTATTTTACTTCATTGTTACTACTTTTTAATTTTATCATTGTAGGAAGTTCCATTAAGCCAAAAAATAAAAAATGAATTGGACTTATACATTAACAATCCAAAAATTGGTGTTGACAAGATCCACTAGATTGGTGGAACATAAACAAGACAACTTATCATATTATGTTCGTTACAGCAAAAAAAGTTATGACCATTCAAGCTACAAGCGTAGCGTCTGAACTTATTATTAGTAAAGGGGGATGTATATTAACTGATCATAGATCATCGTTAACTAACGAACATGCCAGTCAGCTTATTTTTTTAACTATGAATAAGGACTATATAGCTAAACCAGTGTTTTAAATATTATTTTATTTTATGTTTTTATGAATAAATCGTTTAAACCAGACTATTTATTTGATTACTAATATTGGTAAATTATTATTATTAGAACACTAATATATTGTGTAGTATAAGTATGATTATTCGATTATTCGATTATTCGAGTGTTCGATTATTCGATTATTCGTCATTTCGGATAAAAATCGTAATACTATCAGATTATTCGATTAATCGATTATAATCGAACATTTAACTAATATTCGATTATTGTGGGGAAAAAAATAATCGCGCAGTCCTACCGTGAACCTCCGCGGCTCTCGACTAGCGCACAGCGCTAATGTGAGGTCCGCGGTTGTAGCCGCAAGGTACCAAACCCGGGAGTCCTCGTGGCTACAACCACTATGCACTATCTGAAGCGATTATAAATCGGCAAGTAATTTACTTAAACGAAAAGGTACACAAGAGTTATATGAAAGACCAGCTAAACTAATGCATCGATATTTAAAAGAAAGTATTGATGTCAGTGTTAAAAATACATTAACAATTACCAATATCCGCTATATAAATAATAATTTATATCGAGCTCGCAGTGAACAGCTACCAAAATTGCCAACAAATATTTTAACTGTGCACTCAGCATTAAATGCTATTGAGTGTACTACAAACGAAAATGAACCTTTTATGTTTTTCAATGATTCTATGAAGGGTATAGTAATGTTTATATGTAAATCAAATTTAGAGTTTTTAAGTAAAATTAAAACAGTGTATGTTGATGGCACGTTTAAATATTGTACAATATTGTTTTGCCAATTATTTACAGTTCACGGCCTTTTTAACAATTATTACGTTCCTTTAGTATATTTTTGTTAAAAGATAAACAAACAATTACTTACCCTGAAGCATTTAAAGCTATTGATTTAGAATGCTCAAAAGTGTGTCCAGAATTTAAAATCGATATAATTTATATTGACTTTGAAGTTTTTATTCACAAGGCAATTCAGAAATTTTGGCCAGAAAAGGATGCAGGTTTCACCTAGGACAATCGTGGTGACGAAAGATGCAAGACTTAGGCTTAGCTAGAGGAATATGGGTTGAATGGAGAAGTTGGCTACTATATATCATATATTTTTGGATTATCGTTTTTGAGTCCAGAGGAAATTGGTGATTTTTTTTAATTTGAATTATCAGAAATACAACCAGTTGATTCTAAAGTTGTAGATTTCGCTGACTATTTAGTCAACAATTATATTTCAGAAGAATCAATTTTCCCTCCATCAATATGGGCAGAAAAGTACAAGTTTACAGCGAACGACATACGGATGCGAGTCTTTCCATAAAAAATTTAATAGTCTTTTTAATAGTTGTAAAAAATGTTGTAAAAAATTGTTGTTTTAATAGTGTTTTTAATAGATGTTTTAAAGATAATGCAAACCGATAGTGTTATAATAATAAGAAGCTCGCTAATTTCTGTACGTCAATATAGGAAACCGCGCCGAAACAATATTTTATTTGTTGATAATCAGATCAAAAAATTACATGAAAATAAAATAACAAGGTTAGATTTTGTAAAAAGCTTATCTAATAAATATAATTAGCTAACCTAATTTTTAACTGCCATTTTTTACCGACAACATTATTATTATTATTTATTATATTATGGTCTATATTAATAATTTTGATTTACTATACTATACTATACTCTATTTTTATTTATTTACTTTTTTATTATATTTGATAAATAATGTTTTGATTGACTTATATTATATTTATAACATATTATATATGTTTAGAGCCCCTGATTTCAATACACGAATTGCGTCCTGTATTTTTTGGGACGCAATTCGTGTATACCTTTTTTACCGGACGCAACTCGGGTGATCCCCTACCGGCCCTACCTATACAGTACTCACAGTGGCGGCGTGAATAGCTATTTTATGAGGCGGACGCCTCATGCAAAAGCGGGGTGGGTATCCCTTGACTCCTAGTTTATAATTTACACTCACATACGACCTACATACCTGGGTAAATATTAGGTACTTTACGTTACATTATCGAGAAATGGATTAGTTAGGTACTGTGTAAGGTGTAACATCAATAAGATTGTTATAAACAGTTTACTCTAATATTACAGGATACAATTTTAATTACGGTACCTATTAAAATGTTTAAAATGTTTAAATTGTTTAATTGATAAATATAGGTCTTTTCGGTTTACGTTATAGCTAAACGTAAGCTAAACACCTCTCTGATCTCAGTGTTTAAAATCGATTATACGTGCAAATCACTTCTTTTAAACATTTTAAGATAGTTACATGAATTATTGATTTATAATATATGATAAATTTTATTCGATCATAATTAATATGATTATTAATACGCGAGGCCATTTAACAATAAATACCTAGTAAATACAATCGTATTTTAAAATAGACTATAGTGCGGGCCGTCGGCCGTTTGGCGTTTCCTGATAATGAATTAATAGAAATCCAAACAAATAATGCTATAAATATACAGCTATCAGAATTTTACACAACATCGAATTACCAATGAGCATGCTTAATAAAAATTCATAATTGTGTTGTTTAGACTGATTGTACGGTTATGTGCCTATGTTGTATTATTGCAATTTGTAGGTAGTTTACTGTTTAGTGCGCTGTTCAACGTAATTTTTCTGATTTTCTCGTCTATTATTTTGATAATTTGTACTTTATAATGAATTCACGCGTGTGTGGTTTTTGTTGTAAAGAAAGAGGAGATTTAAACCAAACAAATTGGAATCGACATCCAAGCATGTAAAAGCAAAAAAATTAAAGCCAACAGTAGTTTTAATATAAAACAATTTTTTACAAAAACACTTAAAAAGGTATGTATTATTATTATACTTGATTGTCTCTAATTTCCCAATAACATTATAAATCACAACTGCAGTATGCCAGTATGTGTGGACCTTAAGAACAATACTATAAAAATTAAATAATTTTTATATCTAATAATTATTAATTAATATAGATTCTAAAGTTGATGCTGTCTTAAAACCAGAGAGAGAACAATCAACATCTGTACAGAATTCTTCAAATGATTCAGGTTTCCTAAGTATGTGTACATTTTTAATTAATTATAAATTATTTTAAGTTCAATGAAGTTCATAACTTTATTATTTTTATTATATATACCAATATTTATATAGAATATTTAAATGAAGCAGATCTAACCAGCAGTATTGAAATTGATAATCCTAGGTCTAATAAATTCATAATTTATTTTTTAGAAAACAAGTAAACATTTGATCCTATCAAAAAATATGAATTTTTTATTGGAATTTTATTTTTAATTTTATCTATTAATATTTAACATTACTTTCAATGTTTCAAGTCTATATTCTAAATCAAATATTTATAATATATTACATGTTGAAGACATCTAGTAAATCCAAATGAACCTGATCCTACTATTTTTATGGAAGTTAAACGTTTGGAATCGAATGATACTATTAGAGAACAGGAGAGAAACCATTTATCAGCTGAATCTAGTTCTTCTCACAAAACAGGTACCAATGCATTTATATTATTTTATTTATAAACATAATTTATTATTTTAGAAATAATAATCAGTGTGGATTAGGTTAAATAAATTCATAATTTATTTTTTAGAAAACAAGTAAACATTTGATCCTATCAAAAAATATGAATTTTTTATTGGAATTTTATTTTTAATTTTATCTATTAATATTTAACATTACTTTCAATGTTTTAAGTCTATATTCTAAATCAAATATTTATAATATATTACATGTTGATGACATCTAGTAAATCCAAATGATCCAGATCCTACTATTTTTATGGAAGTTAAACGTTTGGAATCGAATGATGCTATTAGAGAACAGGAGAGAAACCATTTATCAGCTGAATCTAGTTCTTCTCACAAAAAAGGTACCAATGCATTTATATTATTTTTAAATATTTTTTTTATATATTTTTAAACATAATTTATTATGTTAGAAATAATAATTAATCAGTGTGAATTAGGTCAAATAAATTCATAATTTCTTTTTAGAAAACAAATATTTTTATAATTAATAATAATACAAATAAATATGATAATACTCAAAGTGCAATATTTATATAATTTGTATAATCTATAATCTTTCTAACAAAGATTTAAATTATTTTGTTGCAGATATTTTTAGTACATCGTCAGCTAATTCATTTTTAAATGATCCAGGGAACTGGCCTCTTCATATTCCATGCAGTATGAAGGGCTATTTTTTGGAACTGGGAACATGTCAACCAACTTCCATCGAATTATTTCATAATATATTTCCAAAAATAGGGGACAAAAATGGTGAAATCAGATCATTCCATGAAAGTTATTACACCAAAACTTTGCCAGATGGAACATGTTCAAGACGCCTCTGGTTATCATACTCGCCAAGTTTGAACCGTATTTTCTGCATTTCTTGTAAAGTTTTTGGATTGCCGAAAGCAAAAAATATGATAATGGCTTCTTCAGGTTCAAATGATTTTAAAAATTTAAAAAGAAATATTGAAGCTCATGAAACATGCATGCATCACTTGCAAGCAGAAATCAGTCGTACTTTGTTTGCAAGTAATTATAGGATTGATGTTGAAATAGTCCACTCAGCCAATCAAAAAATAGCAGATAACCGGGAGGTATTAAAAGTTGTAATTGATGTGCTTGTTTATATTGCTCGACAAAATATACCTTTAAGAGGGCACAATGAATCTTCTTCTTCAATGAATAAAGGTAACTTTTTGGAACTTCTTCAATTATTGGCTAAATATCATCCAATACTTCAAAACCATTTGAACAAAATTGAAAAAAAAAAAATAGGCTTATATTGTCACACGATTCACAAAATAAACTTTTAAAAATATTAGCTGATATAGTTAGATCGTTTATTTTAAAGCAAGTAAAAAAATCTGGATTATTTTCCGATATCATTGATACAACAACTGATATAGCTAAGCTTGAACAATTTTGTCTTGTGATCCGTTATGTTGATGAATATAATAAAGTCCAAGAGCGATTAGTATCTCTAGAAACTGCTCCAGACTCATCTGGACTTGGGATGTTTCAACTGTTTTCTAAGATAACAGAAACTCATAATATTGATTGGAAAACACAACTCTGTGCACAAGCTTATGAAGGAGCATCATGCATGCAAGGTATTTATTCAGGTTTAAGAACACACATACAGAAAGAAAACCCCAGAGCTGTTTATATCTGGTGTTTTGCTCATGTGATTAATTTAGTGGTTGTTGACACATGTGACTGTTCTGTAGATACAAAATTATTTTTAGGAGACATTCAAGCAATAAACCAATTTATGCGAGCTCGCAAAAGAACAGCAAAGTTTATTCATTATCAAAAAGAATGTTTTCCAAAAGATCGAATTCGACGTCTAAAGCATTTTTCTACTACCAGATGGACGTCTCATGGGAGAGCTATTGTTGTAATTTATGAAAAATATCAAGCATTACTAAAAACATTAAATTATTTATCTACTGCTGATGATTTAGATCGTGACACTGTATCAAAAGCAAAGAGTTTAGCTAACACTATTAGTTCATTTAAGTTTATAATATCAATGGAATTAATGAAATCCATTTATTCTATAACCACACCTTTATCAAAATGCCTTCAATCAAAAAATTTAGATTTTATCCAAGCTCTAGTACTTATAGACGAAGCGCAGAAAAGTTTACAGCATATGCGAAGTGATGAAGGATTTATGAGCCTAGTGAACGTAGCCAAAACTTTTTCATCTAATCAAAATCGAACAGAAGTTGACTTTAGAGAAATCAGACATAGACGTAAAAAACAGATGGCAGGAGAAATAGCAATGGATGAAACAGAAATGCTAGCAAGTGAACGTTACAAAACCACTGTGTACCTACTTTGTAGTTTTGGACACAATAATTAACGCCATTTCCACTAGATTTTGTGAATCCAAAGAAATACTAAAGGACCTAAGTTTATTATCACCGCAGCGAATTTTATTTTATTCAAATAATGGTCATAAATTACCAGAAGATGCTTTTGAAGATATAGGGAAGTGGTTACCAAGTATAGATCTTAGTAATTTAAGAACAGAATATTCTATGTTTACTAAATCACTACAAGGTTTATTACTTGGACTTGGGCCCAATAAACTACATCAGATTGAAAACAACCCATTGGACAATGATAGTTGTAACAATACTGATACAGAATTAAGCTCAAGTGAAAATGATTGTATAAATTCTAAAGAAACATTAACAACTGATCAATTGTTTCAAGTTGTATCAAATTTTGGAATTAGACATGCATTCCCAAACTTATATATAGCCTATAAGGCACTCCTTACCATTCCAGCAGCTTCTGCCTCTGCAGAACGAGCATTTTCCAAAGTAATAGCCATTTAATTATTTTAACTAATATATATTTTTTAATTAATTCTAATTTTTATTTTTGTTCAAAGGTAAAACTAATCAAAACAAGATTACGTTCAACAACTGAACAACACAGATTAGAAAGCCTCATGATACTAAGTTGTGAAAAAGATATACCTATTGACTATAATGCAGCCATTAATCAATTTGCTTTATCCTCTGATTTATTAAAAGATAATTTAATTTTCAAATAGATATAGTTGTACACCATAGTTAACAAAACAAAAATATTTTTTTGATTATTAGTCACATGTTCATTAGACTTGGTATTTGAGTTGTTAGTCCAGTTGTTGTTTCCTTAGATTCATGATTAGCAAAACAATGATGGTTATCTTAATAATTTATACAAAGTATGAGGAACATAAACATAAGTAATTTTACTATTTTTACTTAAAACTAATTCAGAGCCACTATGACAAAGTATATTATTGTTGTAGAATTGTAAATTGGGGGGTGTGGGGGCATAGTCCCCACGGGTCTGTGTAATGCAATTTAGGTGGTGGTGGTTAATCTCTAGCTTCTATATTTGCGTCATGAAATAAAATAGTTCACATCCCTTCTGGGTTTTTCATCTTATCATTATCATCATTCATTCTGTATGCTTTTGGGAAGGTCTGTCTGTTATAATCAGGAGCTGTTATACTTAAAATTGCAATTTTATGTTATATTTAATATTGTACTGCATATAATATGTTATATACTAATTAATTCAATATTAAAAACAAATTTCAGATTTTTAAGTACTTAATATTATAAAATTAGATAATATAAAGTTAAAAAAGGTACTATTATAAAATACTATCTATTATATACCTAGGTAATCTATACATTTTTATAATATAAATATAATTAGGTAATTACCTATCCTGTATAATTTTTAATTATAAGATTAAACCTTATATTAAGTTTTATTTATTAATAACAATTATTATTATTTTCTGGGATTCACAAGGTATCATCTACAAAGACTAGGTACCTAGAGAAGGGAAAAACGATCACAGGGCTCTAATATGCCGAATTATTGGGTAGATTTGACGCCGAATTGAAGAAAAAAGTGCTCTTTCACCATGACAACGCACCGGCTCACACCTCCCGCGTCACCACGGCCAAATTGGTCAAATTACGTTACGAACTGCTGCCCCATCCACCCTATTCTCCAGATTTGGCCCCTTGCGATTTTTTTTTGTTTCCAAACTTGAAAAAGTCACTCGCTGGGCAAAAATTTCGGTCGAACGAGGAGGTTATTTCCACTACGGAGACCTATTTTGCAGACCTTCCGAAAACGTATTTTTTAGACGGGTTAAAAAGTTGGAGTATCGCTGGGTCAAGTGTATCGAGTTAAAAGGAGACTATGTTGAAAAATAAATTGTCACTCTTCCAAAATTTTAGTTTTTCTTTTGTAGGCTAAGTACTTATCGGACCACCCTCGTATACGCACAACATGAGTATTATTACGCACGACAATATTATTATTTTTATTACATAACAATTCTCCCCCGACCCCCTCATACTGCAGTGTTCGTCCGCTCGACTCATAGCTGCTGGCGGCTGCCGCCGTTCTCGCTATCGTCATCAAAGACAGTACCACATACAGTGCATCCTGTCATTGCCACAACAATGTAATTAAATTTCGCAAAAGACGACATTGACCTACACTCTCCAGTCAAAACCAACGGACATCGGCAACGGCTCGGCATCATCGACGGCCACCAGTCACTCTCTTTTTCGCTTCGTCTTGGTCACCGTCGACTCCACCAACTCAACGTACCTGGCCTCAATAAAAATACGTTTTTATTGTCTTCGTCGTTCATTTTTTTTACACGTATTGTCAACCAGCCATGATGGGCCGAGTCCACACTGCGGGCCCGTGGCGGGCGAAGCCAACCTATGCACCAACTCAAGCCCCAGTCATATTGTCAAGTCGTAACGTAATATTCTTCCCCTGCCCACCCTGAAAGGCACGATTTATAGGCGTCGCATGGCGCGTGTCCGTTTTCTTTTTTTCTATCTCTTCTTTCTCTATTTCTTTCTCTCGTATTTGTCGCAAGCCATTAAATTATTCCTAATAATCATTATAACTATGATATTATATTATTAATATTATTTAATTCATTGTATATTTTTTTAAATGTACTTTCCACAACGTATTATGTCGCCGGTAACCCTGTGGGCCGAGATTTGTATTATTTGTGTACGGAAAACAGAATGTATATATATATATCAAAAAAGCAGACTTGCGACGCGTGAATAGGTCCTTATTCGTGAATTTCCAATATTTCCATTTTCCATGCCGTCATGCGTTTGTATTATTGTATTTTTCAATAATTATTATATTCTATGATGAAAAATGTAAAATTATATTATCTTATTTATGTTATATAACTCGTATTACTGCACCAGTCATGTGCCCATTTATTATATTTACGAAATTTCAACTCGTATTTAAATTATTATTATTATTTATTATGCACGTTGTGCCTTTGTAAAATACAAAATAACTGATTTTTGAATAACCCTAAAATATTATAATTATTATTACTAGTTAAAAAATATAAAATTTCTATTTTCCCTTTATATATTAATCTTTGATGTTTATTCATCAATGTTTATGTAAAAAACCTACCAGTTCCACTGACCAGGTCCTCTGGCTCACACGCGGTGCGGCTGGTAGGTCATGTGGATAGTGTTCCCCTAACCACATGGGTGGTTTCTGCGGCCTTAAAAATCCCCAGATCCTCACAACTGTATCAAAAAATTGAAACAAAAAAGAGATGACTGCACTCCAGTCAAACCGATTCCACAAACCCAAGGCACATTAATAAGGTAACAATTGATTCTGATATTAATATAAACGTCAGCAAATTAGACGATGTGTTAAAAAACCAAATAACTACAAACAATACTTTTACAACTCTTAGCAATCTAGAGCTAGAAAAAAAAACTAAAAGAAAAAGAAAGTATTATTCAAACTTAAGAATTTAAAATTAATGTTCTGGAACAAAACGAGAGAGCGTGTTTTATTGAAATAAGTGGTGTTAAAAAAGAAAATACCGAAACACCGAAAATGTCGAAACACTAGTTAATGAAATAGCTTCCAAAATTGGTATTGATCTTAATCTTTTTGACATTGAAAACGCATACAGAAAACCTTCACGACAAAACTCAGAAATGCCTCTGTAACGGAATTCTCGTCTAAGAGGAAACGTGATGAATTTTTAAAGAAACGTGGAAAAATTAAATACAACGACTCGAGGATTTTTATCAATGAATGCTTGACGGCATACAATAGGAAGTTATTCTGGGAAACCCAAACAAAGACAAAAGAAATTGGCTACAGATACACTTGAACCTCAAATGGGAGAATATTTTGCAAAAAGGACGAATTGGCCAAAAACATACAAGTTAGAAATAATGATGATTTAAATTTTTTATAATTTTGTTGTTGTTTGGTTATTTTTTCTCTAACGGGTATAACAATTTTATTGTAAAACTATTTCTTATATCATTCTTACAACATTATTAACTTACTTAGCTTTAAATTTTTATTTAACATAAACATATGGTATATATTATGCAACCAGCAAAATATCACGACTCATATATTTTCCAACTATAAATTCTTATTTAAAACACAACTACGAATTTTAACGATTTTGCTTTATTCCTATAGTGTTATAAAAGCACACTCTTATCTAGGTCATGTAATTGACATAATTACATACACTATCACTTTACTATTTAAACATTGGTATAGGCTAATGGTTTTTTTCCATATAAACCATAATATCAATAGATGATAGAATTATATACAGATTTTATAGACCCTTACATCATAAACAATAACATGAATATAGTTAACACTGATTTGAATGAGTACATAATAAGCATTAAGAATAACCATCTAAATCTTTTGCATATGAATATAAGGTCTTGTAATCATAATATAGATGAAGTCTTGTGTATGATAAACGACTCAATTAGTAGCTTAAATATTATAATATTTAGTGAAACTTGGAACAGCACGGGGTTTGTCCCACAAGATATAATTGGCTTTTCGAATTTTAAAAGTAAAAATAACTTTAACCAAAAAAAATGGAGTTCTTATCTATATAAATTATAATCTTCACAGTACCTATATCTGTTGAACAACAACCATTGTTCTTTGAGGCCAGTTGCTTAAAAATAAATCTAAAAGCAAATAATAAACAAATTATGGTACTAGCCAAATACCGTTCCCAAAAATCGAATATAAACATCTGAACTGAATACTTTACTTACCTCAGGTGTCTTAGAAAATAATTGTTTATGAATTGGTGATATAAATATTGACATATTAGAATTAAATTCGTCTTTAAGTACCGAAAATTATTTAAATATATTATCCTAAAATGGATTTATCTCTCAAATCTGAAAACGTACACTAGAGAGGTAAATGAAACCAAATCCTATTATTAAGTCTACTTCCATATTTAGAAGAAATGAGTACAGTGCAATTCAGAGCTTTCAGACGCGATGTGGGCAATCTTATTGACAGAACACTTGGACAATCACCAACACCATACTTGACATCTAACAACTATCAAACAACTTTTCAACATCATTCCGATTCCTCATCATATGATGGTCACTCTCACACATCAGAACAGAATTCTTCTGAGAAAACCACCCTAACATGCTGTACCAAGAACTTCAACCATATTTGCTCAGAAGACCAGAAAATTGAATAACAAAAACTAGTATTTTGTAATTAGTATACTGTATTTTTTTTAATTTCATTAATTTTTATAACCCAGAAAATTTTTAAATTTGTAATTTTTTTTTTTACTGGATTTCTAATTCTAGAATAAAATATATAATTAAACTTACCTCAATGTTATTATGAGTTTTTCTTCTGGTTCCAAAGCCATTCTCCAGTTAGTATCTTTCTTCGTTATATGTGGTCCAACTGACTGCACTAAACGATGAAAAGCAACTTAAGACATTCTATAGAAACTTTAGAATTTATCCTCATCGGCGGTTAATTCCTTTGCAACTACATAGCTACTATGCTGTTTATCTTTTAAAAGTGGATGAATCCAATACCTACGTTTCCTTTTTTTGTTACGAAGCCACCAATATAACATAAACACATCCTCATCATCAGACGACATTGTCGAAACTATACATTAGTTTATCATACTTTAGTTTCACCGGTGTACGCAAATAAGAAATTAGTTTCATAAAACTAGTTTCATGAAATTTATTTCTTAAATTGGTTTCTAAAACAAGTTTCTTCAGTGTGCAGCCCGCCTATATTATCACTAAATAAAACGGTGCAATGAACGACAGTTTTAGTAAAACATAAAACAAAACGAAACAGAAAACGAAAAAAATAGTAAAACTTTAAGCGAAAATAAAATAACATTATATTATAACCTTTTCATAATAAATTATTACCTACGTATTATGTTATAATAATATTATAATATAATGAGCAGGGCTCATAACTTCTAGCATTTGCATATTTGTTTTGAGAGGTCCTAGGGATATATGTGTGAGCTATAAATTTGTTTCAGATAACCAAGAAGCTAAATACGAAATTTTATGTTACATATTTTTGCATATTTCGAAATTTAAGTGCTATTTTTCTGACTATTTTGCGATTATTTTTGCATAATATTTATTATATTAGTTATTAATTCGTGTTAATTAATTTTTTTCTTGTAATATTATAAATAATTATAAATTATAATATACCTAACTTATATGTACGATTCGCGACGTAGTGAGGTGTACGCCCGAACTGGTGTTCGCTTACACTATTTAGTAACTAATATTACTAATATTATTGATTTTATTACAATTAATATTATTATTATAACAAATATTGTTTAATACATAATTATATTAGATTTTAAACATATTATAATATTATGGCTTACGAAAAATATGGTTAAAAGAGTGATGCCCCATAAAACAATGAAAACCGCGAGATCCCGGTAAATGACCGATTTGCCGGATTCACGCGATGGCGTTGGGCATAAGCGTCAATGATGTATGTTTAGAGCTCCAAGATTGGAATATGTTTATTCCGATGGGATAGCATTAATTTGTTAGTAAATTAACACAATTAAAATAAATAACTATATTAAACAGAGACACCAATTCACACGCGGACCTCTTCCCCCTTATTCTATGGATGATTTTGTTTTTTTGTTTAACACAGCATGTGAGCATGTACTATTCAAATGCATTATACTACTCTTCTAAAACAATATATAGATAATATTACCTATTAGGGTATTAACTGTTGTATATTGTACTTACGATGTAACCGATATCCATATTATATAGACAAGCAATCTGTACAAAAAAATGCCGTAGATGTGTGGATATAGATACTGTTTAAACCTATGGACTACAATTGTAAATAATCTATAATATATACATTTATACATGTATAAACTGCCGTCAGCCTATACCAAGTTCTATGAATATCGCATTACATATTTATTTTTCATTATTAATAATATTGATTTAGTATATTTCTGTTTATTATTTAAACTATCATTACCTAAAGGTATCTACTTAATACAACTTTTAAAATATTTAGATTTATTTAAGCTATTACTTATTTATATACCACGAATCTATTTAAACCATTTTTTGATAAGTTGGTATTGATTCAAAAGTTGAAAACAATAATATATTTAATATACAAGGATATAAATATGTGTATAAATATATAATACTACAATAATTATTTATATATATAAAAAAAAAATACAATTTTTTCGTCAAAAATTAATTAAACATATTGTTGTAGTATTACACTATACCTACGTCTTATGGAAACCTATAAAAAAATATACTTAGTTACGGTTTACAGAACATCTTCAATCAGAAATATTTTTCGCGTATGTAATGATTTATTATTGAAATCATTCAATTACATAGACCTAAAAGCTAAAAATTGAAGCGTTCGATTCGAAGAACCGAGATCCTACTTAAAAAAAAAAAAAACTTTTTAAGTCTTTTTGTTAGGGATATTATTGATTATTTTACATTTACTTAAGATTTTATGAATTATCTATGTAACTGTTGTATATTATAAAAGTTATAGAAATGAACAATCGATCATCGAATTCAACTCCAGTTAATAACGGGTTGAATGGGACTACTACATATTGGTACCAACCAATTCAGACTATGCATAATAATATTGTTGCACCTGAAATTGATAATAGACAAAACATACCGGAATGCTTGAAGCTGCTGAAATTGCTCAATGAATGGAAATTGAACTTCTTAT
Organism: Diuraphis noxia; assembly: GCF_037042655.1. NCBI lineage: Eukaryota > Metazoa > Arthropoda > Insecta > Hemiptera > Aphididae > Diuraphis > Diuraphis noxia. The sequence continues at coordinate 86,065,812 of NW_028301711.1, read as the reverse complement.
TCAGAACTCTTTATGGTAAGAATCGTTTTCAAACTTAATTTGAACATAACTTGTAGGCACTTGAATATTTTATACCTACATACAATTATGTTAACTAAAGCAATGTTTTCGTTAAAATTAATTTAACCTAGTAATAAAATAAATAACTTTATTCTATATCTAAATGAAATTCTTGCATATTATTACACATAAATTACAACGAGTTATTCCTCAATAATACTAATGGACATTGTTATACATTCTTTCTTTCATATTATTATTGTATTTTTTAGATAACAACAATAATAGGGGAGAGCGGAGTTAGTTGTTACACTGGTTAGTTGTTACAGTGAAGATATTTTATACTTCTAATTATGGTAACACTGCGGAGACTGGACGAAAAAATTACGTTATCATTAATTACATATGTTTTGTAATAATATCGAGTACATTTTATCTGTGTTTTGAATTGACAACGTTTTTCTGTAATTTGTTATCAAAAGTAACTTTTGTTCCGTGACTTGCGTTTTTTTTTACAACGCACAAATTCAAGGTGAGATTATTTTGTCATTTAATAATTCTTCATTATGCAGTACTACATCATATTCTAACTATAGAATTCAATTTCATTAGTCCATTTCGAATAAAAAAATTATAATAGAAAAAAAAACGATATGAGGCACGTTGTTACATTTCGCAAGGGGCATGTTGTTATTTATTAATACAACGACTTATAATATAACTTATACAATATAATACTTTATTTTATTATATTATATTAATTATAAATTATAACAATGTTATTTTAACAATTATTTATATTTTGTTTTTAAATAAGGCAGTTACCTATATTTATTTGTATTCAATAGGAATACATCAATATAAATACTCATAAAAAGGAAAATTATTTATTTATATTTAGTTATTAATATAGTAAATATATTATATTATATTATATTATATTATAAAATGTTTATCATTACTGTTACTGTTGATTTCTTATTTATTTTGGGTAATAATATTTCAAAATGTAAAATGTAACAATGTGCCCCTGGACTATAACAATTTACCCCACCCGGGGGTAGATTGTTACATTTTGACTTAGTGACTTTACCAGGGGTTTTTTATTATTAAAAATTAATTTTTATTATTTTACATTCATAAAAAGATACCCAAGAAGTTACTTAATAGAATGGTGTCACAAAAATTATGATCATAGTAAAAGAAAAATTATAAAAAATCGATAAGTCAAAAGTGTAACAACTAACTCCGCTCTCCCACTTCTTTAGAAAAATAAAATAATCCTGACAATTTTCCTCCAATAAGAAATTATGAATACCTAGGTATTTATAAAGTTATAAATAAATACATTTTTAAGCTATAATATTTTATAATCCAAAATAATAAGGCGTAATCAAATTTATATTATCGATTGTTAATTTCTCTTTACTATACAATACATATCATTACAGAACTAGTGCCATATAAATATTCGAATATTTGGAGGGAAATGGACATGGATTTACTGAAAAGGATGTTTGTAGGAAAGTGAAATCCAGCCTTTTTATCGTTTTTCAAAATGGACTGTAGAAAAAAACAGAATTTCATTTTTTTGAGAAAATTGACCCACCCTACCTATTTTATATAAATTTAAATATTTAAAAACATTGACTATTGTATATTTTTGGCATAATTATGGTTATATAAACTTCATGGTATATTATATATTATTATACTATCACCATCAAATTATAATTTTATTAATATAATTTCGATGAATTATGTTTCTAGACGCGCTGGTCAATATCGAAGCATTAAAATACATCACTCCGAATCAATGCGAAATACTGTTGGGCAATTATCCTCTTGGCATAAGAATCAAATTCACCGGAAAAGTGATTGAATGGAAACATTTGGTTTTGGCTGAACTCATCAACAATAACAACGGTACCTACTCTACCTCCATTCCCATGTGTATTTTTGCAATACAATAATTATTTTGGTTTTACATTTCAGGTAATCCGATGTAAGTATACTATTATAGTATAATTCTTATAAATACATTCACACACAAATAGCTTGAGATAATCAGACATGAATAATTTCCGAATTACATTTAGTATTATATTATTTTATTGATGTATCTATATTTATTAATCTATAAGACTTTAACTACTATATATTATATTATACCAATCGCAATTATGATGAATATTGTAATCTTGTCGATATAATACGTACAATATTATATATTATGATATAATGTTTTTTATCCGCATCAATGTTTTTTTATATTTTATTTATTAACTCATTTTTACACACTTTTGTCTAGTTCGCTTAATAAGTATTAGTGATGGGCACTACCGTTTGAAAACTAAACAAATGTTTAAAAACCTAACCTAAAAATGATAACCTAACAATTATGTTATCCCGTCGTCCTGTTAAGCGTCCGCTGTGGGCCTCTCTAAATAAGCGGCCTCCTTGCAAAACTTTGAAAACGCCACATAAAGACTTCTCAAGGATACTAACGTTGCGATATCGCAGGGCCACAGGTTCCCTGACCTATGCACAGTGAGTTCCAGTGTTGCTCTGTGCCCTTCGTGCAGTCTGCATTCAAAAATAACATGGCCTACGTCCTCTTCACCTAAGCCACAAGCGCAGAGAGTTGGAGATGGAACCCCGCAAGCTTCGCCCGGAAGTTCCCGTGTCTAGTGAGGAACTGTGTTACCTCATGTCCTAGAGCTAAAGGCAATCTTAACCTTACCCTCACATCTGGAAATATGGAGTGGGACCATCTATCCTTATCTGAATTGCCATGTGTCGAGTAGTTCCTCCTTCCTTGCCGCCAGGGTCTCTACCCGGAGTTGGGGTGGTAGCAGCTTGACCTCCGAATTGGCGACTAGACACAACAACTCGATGTCCAAAGGAGGGACTCCTGCTATGACCTGAAGGGCCTCCGTCGAAGTTGTCCTATATGCCACTGTAATGCCCAGTAGGTCCCTTCTCAGCAAGGATCCCAATTTCTTGATGGCCGCCAGAGTTCCTACACGGTAGACCCAAAAACGCGCTCCGTAGGCTATTTTGGGTAAGAATACGCATCTGTAAAGAGTCATGAGGTTCTCCCTCTTAATTTCCCAGCATGCTCCCATTGTTCCACGCAATCTGGAGAACAGGGTCTCGGTTGCGCCCATGAGGGAATCGAGGTGATTTTTAAAGGTCCTCTTTTGGTCTATCCAGACGCCAAGATATCTTGCGCAGTCTGTCGAAGCAATTCTGTCTTCCCCAAAAGCCAAAGTGAAGCCTGGAACAAGCGGACCCTTAGTGATTATGGCAGTCGACTTTAGTGCTGAGAACTTCATGCCCCTTTCATCAGCCCATCGCATGATCGGCACCAGTGACTCTTCCGCACGTTCAATCAAGGTGCGTCTGTTCGGGACCGCTACGCAGATGACAATATCATCGGCGTACGCCTGCGTCATCATGTACTCAGGGCTTGCGATTCTCAAAAGGGCCTCCATGGTCACATTCCAGAGGATTGGCCCCAGAATTGACCCCTGTGGGCAGCCATTTGTTACACTTACTGTCTTTGACACTCCGCCTATACACATGGACGCAGTTCTCCCTTCGAGATAGTCCGCTTTCAGTGCTCTCATTTGGCCGTTTACCCCTAAGCTGATCAAGTCGCGTTGTAGAGCCGGCCATTGGAAGTTATCAAAAGCCCCAGATATGTCCAAGAACACCGAAATCACATATTGATCTCATCCCTGAGATCGCACCAGCACAGGAGGTTCTGGATCGCATCAGCCGTGGATTTCCCCGGCGTGAAACCAAATTGACGACCTGTCAGGCCTGGGCCAATCTGCTCCTGGAGCCTTACGTTTATTGCCTTCTCGATAAATTTGTCTAAGACCGGGAGTAGGCTCATCGGTCTGTAGGACTTGGGAGTTATGGCGACCCTGTCCTGGCCTTTCAGGATTGGTACCACTTGTGCGTGCTTCCATATAGTGGGAAATCTGGCAGTCCTGAAGGACCCATTCACAATGCTCAAAAGCTTCGACGCAGACGACGGCCACAGCGCTCTCAGCATCGCACCAGTGATTCCGTCCAATACGGAATAATTCATATCTACACGCTGATAAAATACACACACAAATTAAAGGTCAGAGTACAGGTAGATGGAAACCCTCTGGTCGCCGTGCCGTACCGTATTTCCCGTAATCGGTCGACTGCTATTGTTATTATTATATTCATATAGATATAAAAATTACATGTAAAAATTTTCTTTAACCGATTTCAACCCTTTAAAATTCAAAATTTCGAAAAATTCTTTCTTAGCGCACGTCTACATCATAATAGCTATCTGTATGCCAAATTTCAGCCAGATCCGTCCAATGGTTTGAGCTGTGAGTTGATAGCAGTCAATCAGCTTACTGTTTTATATATACAGATAATTATAATATAATATATATATAATATGTATATTATATGAATTACATATAAAGTACTGTTCTTATAAAATAAGTACATCAGGTCACCATAAGTATAGTATACAGGTAGTATTAAACATACCTGTTTTTTTGTTTCCGTAAAATGTGATATTTTAAATACTTCAAGCCAAATGACATCTTTAAACTCTTATTAATTATTAGCTAATATAAATTATAACCTTAAAACTGAACAACGTATATTGGATTTTGAATTTATAACCTAACTTTTCGTTATTATTTGTTTGTCATTATATTATTATGATGACAATATATTATCATGTTATTTTGAATTTATAACCTAACTTTCCATTATTATTTGACATCAACAGAGTTTATTTATATACTTTTGAATCAATTTTGAAAAATTATTGTGTGACATAGGGCGACATCTACTTTACGGTTTCGCTGCAATAGTACGTCACTCCTGAAATTAAATGAAATACAACACAACGCACAAGGTCCCTTATCACTAGAAATAGTCCATGGCTTTGTTACCCCAACTTCACACACATCATTCACTAACTAATTTAGATTTTGGTACTCCTAGTCATCAGTATTCATTGTTCACTTTAATTTGTGAAAAATTTATTTATATTAGATTGTGACATTACGAAAAACAGTTTAATGTCCAGAATGTTTTTAAAAACCGTTCTTCATTACGACAAAAACTTACAAGAATAATTTTATTTAATAACATCTAAAATTTGAGTTTTATTTTTCATTTTATAATTTTATTAATTCAATTATTTGATCCTTATTATATTAATTTTAATAATTAATTTTAAATAGAAATATTTTATTGTATTAAATTATTAAAATAATTTTGTATTCCTTTCATTTATTAATTTATATAGTAATTTGTATTAGTTGGTATTTATTCAATTATTTGATCATTATTATTATATTATTATTTTTTTAAATATTAATACTAATTTATAGTATAACAATTATTTTGTATTCAGTTTAAATAATAATAATAGAAGCTTAACAACGAATTTGTATGTAGATTTCAATGGGTGTAATACATTTCTTGCCCTTACGGAGTGGGGGGTAATGAACTATTCAAACGGCTCGTTTTTTCAGTGTTGCCGTAATAAGAAATAATCACTCCAGTTATTCTTTATTTCGATGCTGATAACACGAACCTACCTAAAATCAGTAGGGTCATATAACAGAAATAAATTAATGTACAACAACTTTTACCTTAATGCCCGGTGGCCTGGCTTGCTTATATTAGAAGTGGCCTGGTCCTGGTGTGATGAAAATAATTAATATTTAAAATATTTAGCTGTTTTTAATGATTGTAAAAACAACGAAAACAAATTAATAATGTGATATGTGAACCACCAATTATAAGTAGCAAATACTCTATTTTGCGATAATAACTAATAATAATAATAATAATAATAACTACTAATAACTCGTTTTCTTATTATCGGCCGTCTTATCATAATAATAGACAAGTTAAACACGCAATCTATAAAGAGTTATTCAAACGGGGTACATTATTTTTTAATTGACACAAAACAACAAAGTACCTATATGACAATGGTTGTAAATAACATCACAGGCTTGCATTTTTATTTAATAATACCAAATACCACAGATTATGTTTGTAGTTTGTATAATCTGCGATAATACGATCAATACGGAATAAATCCAAACAAAGCCGTAAAGTTTTAATAAGTTAATGTGCAATTTTCTATTTGTTTTTTATTTTCAATATTCATAAAAATTCCAAAAACCAGAACAAACGAAAAGGAGGACATGAGAGGGAACAAAATAAAAATAAAAAGCTCTTGTCTGTGGTTGGGAAAAATTGTGAAAAAATTAATTAATATTTCAAAGTTAGGTATTGACATATTGTAGTATGCAGAGTTGGGCAAAATAATATTATCTAGTTAATTATTTGAATTAGTATAATTTGGAATAAAAAAATATATTTTTATAGTAAAATATTATATAAATAAAATTGTATTTAAATACCCCCTACTCTGGTAGTATGTTATTACTTTTAATTTAGGTAAATTTTTAAATTTTTGTCAATGCATAATATATTATACTCATGCAAATAAGCTGATGGTATTACTTTTCTTATTTAAGAAGTAGATAACGCTGTCATTACTAACGAGTTGGGCAGTAAAAGTAATTTACTAAGCAAATTGTTATTGTAAAATATTATTTAATACATTTCCTAAAACAAGAAGCTTAAGTGTTTTTATAATATATAAGTATATAAAATAAATTTCTATAGTAGTGATATATTTGTGTTAATATAAAATAATATCTGTGTTCAGTTATAAGATTACTTAAAGCCGGTTAGAGGGAGTTTTTTAGTTCAAATACTTGATATTATAATGAATAAACATTTTTATGGTTGATACCTATTACCTACTTTACAATAGAAGCTAGGAAGCATATAAAATGTGTATGATAATAAATTGATAATATCTTCTAGCAATATGTAGGCTAAATAAATTGTTTTATACTTCACCCAATCAAAAAATGGTAAGCACGCATCTAGCAGTAAGACAATAAATGGTAAGAAATTAAATTTGAAAAAAATGGCCTGAAAATATCTGTTTGCCCGGTAAGAATTGTTGAGCCACTCCGCCCCTGATTGTATCAAATAATATTTAATACATAATAATATTATATTATATTTACTTTGAGCGTCAATGACTCAATGCTAATAGAATTCCAAAAATCATCTAAAATTTTGCGTAGCTTTAATTCAATATATGGATTAGTCTGTTATAATCTTCGGGCTCATGTTTATCAAACCTACTTGTATTTTTTTTTAACTTTTAACAGATAATCATGTTAACCACACAAATACTTCCCCAACATTTTTTGAGAAGTGTTTTTTAAATATTTAAAATACTTTTTTGTGCGTATTATTCCTGAATATTAAATTTCTTTTCACTTTTTCGATATTTTTATTTACACTTCAAGAAATATTGACTCTGTTACACAATTTAAAAATATTTTACCGTGTACATCACAAAGACAAGGAGGAAATACATTATTTTTAAAATAAAAACAAATTTTGGTCTGTGACAGGAGTGTTAGCTCATTTATTATAATGTTCTTCACAAGTTCAATACTCAAAAGATAAATAAATAAAATAATTATAGGTAGAGAAGATTAAGATCAGATTCCGTAAGAAGCCCGATTTTTAATTTTTAAATTTTACGTCCAAAAAATAATTCGAAAAGCTAACTAAACGGGCATGGTTTAACATGAAATATTATACTAAGTTTTACAGATATCAAAAATCGAGCATCTTACAGAATCAGATATGAAAAATATTTTCTTTATTATTAAATAAATATAAAATAATTGGCGCAAAAATAAATTATGAAGATTAAATAAAAAGGTTTAATAAATAAAAAAATTCACACTCAGCATACCGCGTACGTTGAGCAATGAGCAGCAAAACAATAACAATTAACAGTAATTCGGTACGAACTACGCTGAACAGTGTCAAAAAAGTCAGTGATGCGTAGTTAATAAACAATAATTTCTTATAAAGCCTTATTTTCCCTATCCGTGGTGACACTGATTTGAGGTAGGTTTTGATTTTTGACATTTTTGAGAATTACATTGGCCGAATAGGGAGTGCACCATCTGGTTTTATATAATCTGTGTTATTACACTATTAAGGATGATTCACACTAGTCAGACACGTACCGACAGACACCGTAGTACCATACCGATGGAATATACGTAACGACCGTCATTGTTAACATACTCACATTTTCGCTCCAATATCATTAAGTGCCTACACAAGTTTCCCTGTTTTTCCATTTTCTGTATATTTTAAGTTTGAAATATGTTTAAACATTTTACTACAAGCGATTTGGCAATGATTGCTATTGCCCTAGACGAAGAAGAAGAAAGGAATGTACAACAAAGAATATGGGTTCATGATATTTTGTTAAAACGGCACATTGAAGGTGAATTCGTAACTTTGTATGACCAATTAACTGACCACGAAGAAATTTTTTTTAAATATTTTCGTATGACAAAAATTCAATTTAATGTACTTTTATCGAAAATTAAAAACATAATTAGAAAAAAAAATACGTGTTTTCGGAAAGCCATATCACCAAGAGAAAAACTTGCAGATTGTTTAAGGTAAGAAAGTATGAATTTCGTAACAAATTATTACACTTACTTAATGATACAATTAATTCTAAATTTTTAAATTTAAAAACCTACTTTTCCAAAATAAATCACATTAATAATTTACATTATTCTTTGCACTAAAATTAACTTAATTTAGATACTTTTAAATAAAATTAACTTTAATTAGTAAATACGTTAATCTTAAAAAAAGGTAACTAATTAAGTTAAAAGTTAATTTGTAAAAAATTAATTAACTTAATTTTAACTTATTAACTCGTTAATGCCCAGCATTGGTTTTAGTACCAGAATTTGAAAGTTTAGGCATTTGCATTATTTTTTTGGTCATAAAATTACATTTTGTCAAATTTATTTATTTAAGTTTTTAAAATAAATTTTTTTTCATAGATTTTTGGCAACTGGAGATTCTTTTCAAACCATCTCTGCTATTATATCTAACTTAAAAGAAGAATGTATGCCAATGCCGAAAGAAGATGATTGGAAAACCATATCTAATGAGTTTTGGGAAATATGGAACTTTCCCAATTGCATTGGTGCATTGGATGGTAAACATGTTGTCATTGAAGCTCCACCAAATAGTGGTTCACTTTATTTTAATTACAATAAAACATTTTCGATCGTTTTAATGGCTTTGGTTGATGCGAAATATAAATTTATTGCGGTGAATATTGGGGCTTATGGGAAAAGTAGTGATGGTGGAATTTTTTCCAGTTCAAAAATGGGTAAAGCGTTTGAAAAAAATAAATTTAATGTACCTGATGGCCGAGTTCTGCCAGGAACAAATGAAGTTTTACCATACGCAATAATAGGAGATGAGGCTTTTCCTTTAAAAAGTTATATTTTAAGACCATACCCAGGCATACAAATTCACCGTGATGAAACTAAAAAAATATTCAACGAGCGACTATCACGTGCGAGAAAAGTTGTATAGGATGCATTTGGTCAGCTGTCACAAAAATTTCGTGTATATCAAAGACGCTTAAAATCATTACCGGAAAATGCGGATAAGATAATTTTCACTACCTGTATTTTACATAACTTTATAAAAAGTGATAATGATAATCAATTTGCATCATCAATGTCCGAACAACTACCTAGACATATTACAAATATTTCAAATCAAGGAGGAAGCGCACCACAAGTAGCATTCGAAGTGAGAGAAAAATTCAAACAATTTTTTAATTCACCTGCTGGTCAAATCCATTGGAGCTAATCAATTAAATGAATGTATGTTATTTTTAAATACTTTTTAATAACTTAAAATTATTAATTATTTATAATGTGTTTATACAAATTAATTAAATTAGTAAAATCATTTATCATTTATTATAGATGTACGATGTTTTTTTTATAATTCTTGAAAATATAATCACCAATTATATGCATAGACACATAGTATAATATAATATATCAAATATTGTTATTAACTTTTTTAATAATGTGTTAAGAACTTGTATTAAATTGCCAAGCTTTTCGACCCAACGAATAAAATTTAATTGATATTTAAAAAAAAAAACCAGCTCAAAACGTTTCATCAAAATACTTTGAAAATGTTGTTAGGTATATCTGGTGTAACTCTAAAAAAAAAATACCGTAGATACATGTAATTTTCACTAAATGTTTATATAAGCATTTAATATACACCATAAAATGTTTAAAATATTTCGAGAAGTTTTCAGCTGTTAACGGGCATTTTAAGTTTCTAATTTTTTAATGATTTACATATCAATAAAATTTTATTCGTTAGGTCAAAAAGCTTTAAAATACAAATCTCCTAATATATTGCTACAATGGCAATTGAAAAATATTAAAATAAAATTTATATCATAGTCATAATTTTATTTTATATGCATTTCAAGTTTGAATTTTGACAAAATACGTACAAATCACGAAAATGTGCGAAATGTATTATATATTTTAGCTAATATTACCAGGTATGCCTAAAGAAGTTGAAATGTTTTTCCAGCAGGATTCTTTGTACACATGATCACTATATTTTTTGTGTGACAATGCATAGAGGCATTCTTGGTCTCTGACGCGTTTAATTAATAACTTTAGGTTCATCACGTATGAAAAATATAAACAAGCGAGAACACTGAGAACAGTAAAAAGTTATAAGTACAATAAGTATGTACTTCAAAGTTCAAAAGTTAGTGAATGTGAATAATCTTCCAGTGAATGACAGCCAACGGATAAAATATGTCTGTTGTTCATTCACACTTATCATACAGCCCGTTCAGACCAGATCAGACACGACCCGTCCCGACAATACATTCTCGCGCGGAATGTCGGATGGACCCTGTCGGTTCGATACGTGTATGAAAGGAACGGAATCGTTAAAATGTGAATTGTTTATATTTAAACAAATATTAAAATATTTTTCGGAACGGTACCGTACGGTGTCTGTCGGTACGTGTCTGACTAGTGTGAATCATACTTTACAGTCGAGATTCGGGACAGTCTTAAGGCCTTGTCAAACAGAACGCGTTATAACGCGCGTTAAAGCGTTATCAACGTCGCGTTATAGACCGTCGCGTTGTATTCAATTACAAATCATATCGACCGTCAAACATGGCTCGTCAGCGTGATTAACGCGGCGGTAGAACGCGACGTTGTACAAAATTACAAAATCACGTGCGATACAGCGTTATTTTCGGCGAGGAGTACATACCGCAGACACAACACAACATCCCAATCAAGGCCCCTGATAGTTCTATTATAAAATAAATATAAAATATTATATACTATATAATAAAACACAACCACTATTTCAATTCATTGTTGCAATAGCTGTCGTTCCGTCGTTGTCGATGAATATTACACTATGACAGAACAACTCATTGAATTGGTGAGAAAATATACGTTTCTGTATGATACTAGTAGCAAAAATTATAAAAATGTTGGTTTGAAGGATGAGACTTGGAAAAATATTGGAAACGAATTGAATGAGAATGGTATGTAAAAAATGTTATATATAATTTATATATTATATTATGTTAAATATAAAATAATAATATGTATAAGTATGAAATGTGTTTTATTTACCAATATAATAATTATTAATTGAATTGTATTAATTATAATAATTATTTTATTATAAAGCTATTACAAAAGTTATTACAATGTGCATTTTATTGGTTAAAGTAATTTACAAATTTTTCTCGAACTTCGAATGCAGCAGTTGATGATCTGCGATTTGTTGGTCTTGCTGAAGTAAGCCTGTGAATGTCATGTGGGGTTTCAATGTCGTTGACAACAGTTGTACTTTGTTTCATTTTAATAAAATTGTGCAAGCAACATGTGGCTTTCACTACATGTACGGTCGTTTGTACATCACTTTCAATAGGTCTTAAAAAAATTCTCCATTTTTGTGTTAGTATACCAAACACATTTTCTACTACACGTCTTGCTCTACATAGCCTTTCATTAAATGTTCGTTTTCTTTCATCATGAAGGACTGCCGATCTCGGAAAAGGGCGCAAGAGATAAGTTTGCAATCCAAAACCCTCATCGCCTATTAATACATGTGGAACTAATTCAGTCGTACCAGGTAGTGCCTTAGGAGGTAACAGAGATTTCCGTTTTATGTATTCATTATAAAATAATGAATTTTCAAATATACCACTATCACTGTGGCGCCCGTAACTGCCAATATCTACCATGATAAATTTATAAAATGGATCCACAATTGCGAGGAGTACAATAGAAAAAAACTGTTTGTAGCAAAAGAAATCTGATCCACTTTAGGAGGACACTTTATAGATATGTGTTTGCCGTCGATGCTGCCTAAACAATTTGGAAAATTCCATACTTCTTTGTAACCGATCTCGGAGTTTCTCCAAGTTTCTTCCGTAGGTGTAGGCATATATGTGGGTTGTAAGACATTCCAAATTTCTGTACAGACTTCCTTCACTATTATGCCTACAGTTGTACGTCCGACACGAAATGAAAATCCTATAGTCTGATAGGAGTCACCTGAGGCCAAGTACCTAAAAAAATTACTTTATATCTAACACCGTTTTATATTAAATCATTATTTTACGCGTGAATTTTTAAATTTTCAAATTTTTACTATTCATTATCGTAGAATCAATATATTCATCTTTACATTCAGAATCTTAAATAAATAAAAATTATATTGTTTTATTACCAGACGAAATTATAAAAAAAAAATGGAAAAGCCTAAGAGACAACTATTTACGATACAAAAAAGACATAAAAGGTACAACAGGACAAGCCTCTAAAAAGTATCAAAATTGGCCGTGGGCAAGTCAGTTACAATTTTTAGACAAAACTTTAGCTCCAAGACAAACGACATCCAATATTGCAACTGACATTCCATTAGAGGTACAGACACAAGAATTAACATCTCCTTCACAGATAACTTCTCCACAGGCATCAACATCATTTTTAGATGTCGAAGAATCGGATGATCCAGAATTACACTCGCGTACTGATTCTACATTACCAGCACCGAAGAAAATCAAAACAAATAGTAAAGAACCTAACGATCAGCATGTTGGTGTAAACAAAGTCATTAGTTATCTGGAGAATAAAAAGAAACCTACACATGATAGTGTCGACCACTTATTTCTCAGTTATGCAGGAACCTTCAAAAAGTTTTCAGAGAGAAATCAAATACAGATTACTAACTAGAACTTGCTAAATTATTCGGTGACATGGAATTAAAAGAACTAGATGAACGCGGCCCTTCAAGTTCACTTTCCATGCATTCTTCAATCAGCAATTATTCAATCGACTATGATTTTCTTCAACCAAAATCAAATGTATTTAAAAACGTAATGTCATCATCAGAAAACTGTTCTAAAGGGTATACTTATGATTAGAGCTCGGATTTCTATGCAATTGCATATTTTTTTCCTTTTAATATTTTTGGATTGTTGTCAGTTATCTCCACGAATCATCATAATTTGAAGCTAATGGAGAAATTCGCTTCCTCTTTTGTTGACTTCCAGCTATTGCATATAAAAGTAAAAGTACTTCTTCGTCTGAACTACTGAACATATTTTTAATGTAAACTATACCGTCTATACCTTGCAAACGTACTAACAACACTGCTATAAATTATAATATCAACTACTATCAACCTATCAACCTACCTATTTTAACGCGACGCTTTGGTTTCTGTCTGACGTATGTAACGTCAGCGGTAGCGTTAATAACGCGACGATAATAACGCGACGTGAATAACGCGCTCTGTTTGACAAGGTTTTTAATTAAACCGTTGTCATATCTATTGATAATAATTTTATATTTATCATTAGTCATTCTTATTTAGCTTGTCGTCTGTTCAAATTGTCGCTTGTGTTTTACACTTTTACGTTGATTTGTATTGACGTCTTCATTTAAATTTATGTACGAGTGTTGCAGTTTTTTTTTAATAAACATTATTACATTAATTACTTTTGGAGTTATGTATCCAGTGACAGACGTGGTAGTTATGTTGTTGGAGACGCCGTTTCGACGTTAGAATTCTGATAATAAAAGTGATTTACTAAAAGTTGGCAAGTCTATTCCGATTTTGTCAGCTTTGGCTCCTGACAAGAAACTATGTAAGGTATTCTGTTGGCCATTTAATCCAAATTTATATCAAAAACACTCTTGGTTATGTGGGAGTCATTATATACAAAGTGTTTTGTTGGCCATGTTTGTTGTTGGGTAAAATGAGTTCTGTGTGGAACACTGTTGGGTATTATGATTTAAAAAATTTATCTAGGGGTATACAAATGCATCAATCATCAAAAGAACATATTCATAATCATTTAGGGTTAAAAAACCTAGAAAAAAATTGCTTTACTATACTAGATGTTGTTAATGAACATGGTAATTTGTTTAAAAAAAATTATAATGAAAATGTGAGATTGAATCGTTTATTTATGGAGCACTTAATTGATTTGGTTTTATTTTTGGGAAAACAAGAGTTGGCATTTAGAAGTCATGATGAAAGCAGTGATTCATAAATAAAGGGAATTTTAGAGAGTTGTTTGATATGCATATTATTAGGTGTTCTCATTATAATAATATAAAAAACATATTTTCAGGTATGTCCAAGTCCATACAAAATGATTTAATTTCATGTATTTCTGAATTTTTAACCCAGGATCACTCGCGTGTAGTCTTTTAGGCAATTGCTTTTTTCTAACAATCTGCTTGATTTTATACGAATTTTTGAACTGGGGCATATCCGTTTTATTACAATATTACAATGCATCCCAGCGGTAAATAGCAAACTTACCTCCCCCGTGGCCGTAATTTGGACTTGTACGGTTCATAAACACTATGGGACAATAGTAGAAGTGCATAGGAATGTACTCATACCACTTTCATAGCTCTAAGTCAAAAATTGGATTTATTACGATGATATAAGGAAAAACTGATAATTCGTGAATGGGGGGGGGGGGTACTGAGCACATTTCGTTTTATTAGATGTCCACTTTGAAAATTCACCAAAAATCCAATTCTCGTACTATCATTATGAAAATCACATCGTTAGATAGGTAAAAGCGTTGGCTACTTGGTGTACAAGTTTCAAAAATAAGGATTAAGAATTACGTCGGTCAGAACTTATAACTGAAAAAAGGAAATTTTCGATCTGCAATTCCGCGGTAAATCCTATACTTACCTTCCGGACGGCTGATATTTGGACTTGTTGTTCTCAAAAACACAAAGGGATGATAGTGGAGGTAACGAGAAATGCACTCATACCGTTTTCATGTCTCTAAGTCAAAACCCTGATTTTATACGAATTTTTAAACTGGGGCATATCCGTTTTATTACAATATTACAATGCATCCTAGTGGTTAATCACAAACTTACCTCCCGTGCGGCCGTAATTTGGACTTGTACGGTTCAAAAACTCTATGGGACAATAGTAGAAGTGCATAGTAATGTACTTATACCCCTTTCATAACTCTAAGTTGAAACCCTGATTTTATATGATTTTTTGAACTGGGACCTAAACGGCCGTTTCCGACTCCCCCGCGCTCGCTATACTTCCCCGCCAAAAAACTTCCGAGATAATCATTTCCGCAAAAATTTGAAAGTGGCAACCTGATCAGTGGTACGTGCACTACAGATTGCATTGCAATCCGGCAGCAAGGCAGCTGTGCCCCAGTTCAAAAAATCGTATAAAATCAGGGTTTTGACTTAGAGTCATGAAATTGGTATTACTGCATTTCTCGTTACCTCCACTATCATCCCTTATTGTTTTTGAGAACAACAAGTACAAATAACGGCCGTCCGGCAGGTTAGTATGGGATGATACATATATACAATATCATTATACAATATATTATATACACTCTTAGTCTGTTTCCACATACCCCCGCGTAAGTGGAGGGTCATTTTCCCTTCGATACTTTACAATTTAACACTTCAATTCTGTAGTGCACGTCCCACTGATCAGGTTGCCACTTTCAAATTTTTGCGGAAATGAATATCTCGGAAGTTTTTGGGCGGGGAAGTCGGAAACGGCCGGTTAGGTCCCAGTTCAAAAAATCATATAAAATCAGGGTTTTAACTTAAAGTTATGAAAGGGGTATGAGTACATTACTATGCACTTCTACTATCGTGTCATAGAGTTTTTGAACCGTACAAGTCCAAATTACGGCCACGGGGGAGGTAAGTTTGTGATTTACCGCTCGGTTGCAACCAAAAAAATCACAAACTTACCTCCCGGTTGGCCGTAATTTGGACTTGTACGGTTCAAAAACTCTATGAGACGATAGTAGAAGTGCATAGTAATGTACTCATATTGTTTTCATGACTCCAAGTCAAAACCCTGATTTTATACGGTTTTTTGAACTGGGACATATCGGTTTTGCCACCAGATTGCAATGCATCCCAGCGATAAATCCCGTACATACCTGCCGGGCGGCCGTAATTTGGACTTGTTGTCATCGAAATTTTAAACCCTCGTGACCTACGTTTTTTATCAACTAATCCTATAGAACATGACCCGGGGAGCATTTTTGATCCTCAGATAGGGTGTCGAGAAATCGATATTTACGGAGAAAAAATTTATTTTTGACTCATATGTTCTGAACATGGTGGTGGGATTGAGCACGGAAGTTTTTGGGCGGGGAAGATTAGCGGGCGCGGAGGAATCGTAATCTCACAATTCAAAAGTTCGTGGAAATTCGCTTGACACCGGTATATAATTCGGTGAAAAGCCCCTATTGCCATCGATGCATATTTCCACGAAGTATCCTCATATTTTCACCATTTTCTTTTAGTCATCGATGCATCCTTTGTGACACATTCAAAGCCGTATTAACCTTTATTTACCTGTGATCCGTATTTTTAGTTATTCGTTAATTCGCCTTCAAAGCGACAATAAATATGATTTTTTCTAAAAGAACAAAATTAATTTTTCTGCTTTCGGTGGCCACTATAAGAACATCATGTTTATCTTCGTCCTATAAAATTCATGATTTTAATACAGTCGACGATATCTGCCATTATGTTCAACCAAAAGATGCCTACGATAGACTTATTAGCAAGTAAATCATTTCAAGTATAACTCTAAAATGAATTGAGGTAAATACTTTCCTATACAATCGACACCCACTTGACCACCTTTTTATGTTTTTTTTTTTTTTCAAAGAATTCTTATTAAAAGTTACTGCGCATTATGGTAAAAAAACATATTGCAGTACCCGGACATATTTCCAATTCCAGTTCTTGGCAGAAATTTAAAACAGTTGAAAAAGCCAAGAAAAAAATTGAATCTTGTAAGCAAAAAAATTAGTATTGATGAATTCAACTCTGAAGTAAAATGTTGTGCATGTCATGTACAAACAAAAATATAAATTAATAAAAAACTTTTTTTAGGCTGCAAAGTTAATTGCAAACGCAATGATTGAACTAATAAACTTAGGACATTGTAATGTAACCATAGATTTATTAAAAACCACATTAAAAAAAAATGGCCATTGCAATATAAATCTCCACAATCACTTGAGACATAATAGTCTTATACAAAACCATATTTTATGTCCCAAAAATGCAATAATAAACAATACAAAAAACACAATTCAAAATAAAAAAGTAAATATTATAATACAACAACATTATCAATTAACATACAAAGACAATATACAAACAATTACAAATCAATACTTTCAAAACAATAAACATTTCTCAAAAATTAAATTATCAAGATAAGCAGATCAAAAAAAAAATTATTAAAAAAACTTTAGAAAGCATAACAATAGAAAACATTATTCTGTATGAGAGAATTAAGTGAGTAAAAAAAAAAATATATAATTCAATTATGTACATTTAAAATAAATTTATCTACAGGGAATTTAAACATAACATTTATGAAGAAGTGGAGAGTGTCCTCCCAGAATTGGACTTAAAAATTAAATTTTATACTTACATTGACATGAATGAAATGAACCGTTTAATCTACAATATTATTGTGTCCGTGAAACTTGATGTGGAATTATTTGACCATAAAATGTCCCTACACCGCATTATTATCCACTTAATGCATATTGTACCATATGTGGTACATACTGGTTTTTTATTATTTGTGTCTAAAATAATTGAAATATTCCAAAACTGCATGCATGGCCAGATTCGGCACGAAAAGGCATATAAAAACTATGTAAGGTGCTGCCCTCTAGGATTAAAATTGTGCTGGCTATTACGAATAACATCATGAATATAATAATTATCATGTTATCAGTTGTGTTGTTGATTTCAAACAATGATAAGACATTTTTAAACGTACGAATTTCGTTAAAAAAATATGATCTCCTTCAAAATTTTACGCTCTATCCAACCATGGTAAGTACACATTTGTACATCAAATATTTGTTTAGATACAATCAAATTTGTGTATTTGCCAAATTTGGGACATCATGCACTTATGATTTCACTTTTGTGTGCTTTATAAATTATGTTATACCTAGTATTCGAAATATTCATACAGTTAATTTTTCCATTATAGGTGAAAATTAATTCAACTTCATTTTATTCACGTGTGCAAAGTATACCTGATAGCAGTTCAGACTCTGAATGGTCTGATGATGATGATTTATATACACCTATAATGGAAAAATTTATTTTATTATTAACTATAACTATAATTCAATTTATAATTATAATTTTTTACCAAAGGAGGTCACATGTTACTAATATATCATATTAATTGTTCTGGTTTGTTATAATCATAATAAATTATTAATAAACATTTAATATTATGTTCTTTATTTATAGCTGCTACCCATATTATTGTAGTTAGGTATTCCAAAAACATTGTGATACATAAAACATAAAAAAAAATGTTGGTAATGGTTAATGATGTACCTACCAAGTATGGTGCAAATACAATTAATGTTTATAATCATTGATACTGCATGGTGTGCCAAATATGGCACTTCCAAAAATATTGATAAGTGACTATTATGCATGGTGTGCCAAATATGGCACTTACAAAAGTATTGATAAGTGACTATTATGCATGATGTGCCATATTTGGTACACAATAAACTTTACATTATAACTTCCAAACTTTTAACTTTGAATTTTTTTTATTATTTTTCCCATAATCAGGGGAAAATTTTAATGAAGTAGATTTTTTTCCAGTCAAAAATAAAAAATCATGCAGAAAGGGGTTATATCATTCTTTAATGGGTTTAATCATAATGAATGGTAAGTCTCCATGTCTAAAGCAATAATTAATTTTATTAATATAAACATCATGATTCTGTTTAGCGAATTCTACTTTAAGTATGACCCACAAATATTTTTGTACATGAATAATGTAATTGAAGATTTCATAATTTGCTGCAAACTGAACAACATATATAAATTTATATCAAGAATGAGGCTAAATGAAAATAATGTGTATACTGAAAAAGGGGAGTTCATATTTTCGGTTACAGTCAAATATGAACTCCAAAAATTATTGTACAAGCTGGATGAATTCAAAAAATGTTGTTTGAATTTTGACTTCAACACTATACTGTGAGTGTTAATATTATTACTTGTTTGAAATCAATTGAATAATAAACTGTCGTTTATCATATAGCTTTGAACCGCTGAATGATGATCAGGTGATGATGGTTGATATGGGGGACCACTTAGACCTAACCTAACCTGAAGTTTTCCACAGACATCACAGCGACTAATACTTTCCCTAGGCGTTTTGACTATCAAGAGGTGATAGTGATGGCCATTATCACCAATCACCAATTTATGACTGTATTGATATGTGAACAAATAAATTAGAAACAAATATTAATATGTAAATATTTAATTTTCAGACCAAAGAATTATACAGAGAGTACCAGATAACAATTCAATACTTAACAATGCCATTCTCTATTATCGATGATATCCAATATAAAATTTTCAAAAAAACCATCAACAACCTTAAAAATAAAAACATAATTCAATCAGTTCAACAATCTTCTAAAAAAGCTTTAAAACACTTAATTAATTTAAATAGCACAGATATAATACATTTAAAAAAAACATGCATGCTATACAACAGAATAATTAATATGGATACAATAAAAAAATCAATAATAGGTAGAAACATCAATAATAATAATACTTTAAACTTACAATTAATGAAAAAAAAAATATAATAAATGAACTGACAATACAAAATTTTAATATTCAATCTTCACAATTCACGGTATTGTATAAAAACACAAAAAATAAATATAAACCTAATGACACCTCAACCAACTCCAGAACGCATAACGCAGATTAAAGACACCCCGAAACGCTTGGTATAACCATGCTACAAATTTTACAAAAGGTAATGAACTATTTCATCAATCACAATTATCTGGCACACCCAAGTCGTAGTTGCTGTAATTTTATTGTTTTTTTAAGGTCTATGCGAAGCGATGTTATGGGGATGCTGGGAAGGCTGGAGCTTTCTGAAAATAAAAAATTATAGATGTTACTTAAAGAAAATAAAACTAACCAATTATAGCATATACCTTAAACATTTTAATTATTTAGTTATTACGATTTCCACGTATATAGTATATTACCTTCTAATTTGTTTATCTTTTCTTCAGCCTGTTTGCTTTGTTGTATAGTTGCAGGTCCTGGCGCATATATTTTCCAAAATGGCAGCCTCCGTACACGTATGAATCATTCTTGCAGATGGATGTGATTGAGTACAACATATAAGTGTAATGTTCCACACTACCCAAGGGGTCTTACACATAAGCGCGTTTTTTTTTAAGTGGTATCGCCAACAGCCATAATCCACTGACAATTAGTTAGATTATACATAATTTATATTTTATATGAATGAAATCTACCAAAAGTATTCCACACCAAGTAGATAACATTGTAAAAAAATAGAACAGATGTACAATTCAAATGACACCTTTAATCAACTAGCGACAGAGTTCAACCAGTCTGAATAGACAAATGGAATGGTAACCGCATAGATACTCATTATTTAATCCAATTTACTTAGTAATCCTAATTTAATTAAATGTAAGAAACCAAAGTGTAACGGTATCATTATTGCAGTATGTGAAAAGTGTCACCTGGTGGCGTGTTGTACTCGGCAGAGCTTTTAGCACATTTAAATAATCTTAAAACTTATTTGTAACAAGCGGTCATCATCCGAAGACAGTGAAAGAGACATGAAAAAACCACTTGTTTACTCACAAGTCGTGATCGTTTAGTGGTAGTTTCCACAACGCTCTTATTTCCTTTAATTAATCATCGATATCGTTTTCCACGGAGTTTCCACAACGCTCTTATTTCCTTTATTTAATCATCGATGCTTCCTTTGTTACACATTTAAACTTTAAAGGTGCCTTAACGGTTTATCTGTGTTTCAAAATTTGTTTCAACGGTTATTTCACTTCCGACCGTCGAACAAAGAATATGAATTTTTCAAAGCGTACAAAGTTGATTTATGTTATAGCTGTTTCCACCAGCTTAACAAACAAATATTGTCCCTCTAACGACATAAGGTATGAAGAAAGCTCGTGGGTTATTTAGAAGGAACACAGAATAATATCGTCGAAAAACTAACAGGTGAGTATAAGTATATTTTTTATAAGTAGGATTGACCATCTTTTTTATGTTTTTTTTTTCAAAGACTGCTTGCAAATATCATTTAAAAAATATGAAGAAAAAAAGTAAATTTAATCCAGAATTATATCCAGCGGCACAACTCGGCAGTAATTTTAAAAAAAGTAATAGACCACGTAAAAAAAACAATCTGCCACAGAAAAGAAATAGTTTAATTGAATTCAATCATGTAAGTAAAATGTTGAGCATGTCATTAATGAAATAAAAATATAAATAAATAAAAAAATTTTTTTAAAGGCCGCAAAAATAATTTCAAATGCAATTATTAAGTTGAAAGAATTAAAACAATTGATAACAATAGAATTATTAAATTTATATCTACAAAAAACAGACATTTCAATATAAACACAGTAAATCATTTGATTTTAAAATCCCCCGAATCTGGGTCAATATAATCATCATGATGCATTGTTGATAACATTAAAACATTTTTATTTTTTTTAGGAACAGGGTATGTGCAAAATCTAATCCTATTAACTTCTCATAGCATTCTCACTGTGACAAGAGAAGTTGAAAATCAGTGTTTGTTTGCCTTCTCAGAGGTGATCCACGGATGCCAAACGCAAGGTTGAGTGATATTCAAAATGAGATGTTGAACAAGAACTTCTGTAGGAAGTCGCAATTTGACTTAATTTAGATTTCTTGGAGAAGTGACTTAATTTCAAAGATACATTACACTTTAAATCAATATGACTTCACTATGAATACTTCAATCGAAATTCACAAATTAACATCATATCACCTTCTCATCAAAGTTCTAATTTACTTGCATGATATATTAAGTATTGTTATTATAGACTTTCACATAGGGTACACAAGGGTTTACAAGGGTAAATACAATTAAAATACGTTGCACAAAGTTATTGCACCAATAAGTTATTGACCATTAGTCACTATTGATCCATAAATTTATAGGCACGATTTTGGTCCAATAAGTTTTATTGGCTCAATAAAATAAAATTAATGAAACCTTATCAACATAATACTGAGATATCAAATGAGGTATTTGTTTTCTACTATTTTCGAATAAAATTCCAATTAGCCAATTTGCATATAATTATATATTAACAAATTAATCAGAAAATAAGTACCTACATAGTTAAATCACATTATGAAATTCAAATATCTTCTGTTATCAACATCTTCATATTATCACAGAACAATATTATCAAAATAATAATGAACCATAACCTTAAATAATTGAACCACTCTGAACCATTATGGTATGTTGCTTAAAGTATAATAATATAAGTAATGATTTGTGCAACGATTTTTAATATTTATCTATCAATAAAATATTTTATCAAACCGATAAAACCTATAGAGCCAATAAGTTATAGGATCAATACATTTTTTTTTTTGTGCAACCGGCCCTAAACCTTTTTTATCAGTCCATGATCCACATGTGGTTCATTCATACATTTACCTATTTATATATTTTTTTTACTACATGCTATGAAATTCATAATAACCTTGTAGAACTGGTGAGATGATAAGCTTTCTAAAGCTTATAAATTTTCAATAGAGACTAATCAATTAACTAAACCACAAACCACATATGGACACTGAACGTCTGTACTCATTGGGATGTCGTGTTATGGCAGACTTAAAAATTAAATGTTGTTTCCAACCAGTCACATATAATTTTATTTTTCCAAATGACAAAGGCAAAAAATTAGTAAAAAGTGGACATTTAATTAACGTCGAAGAAATAAAACCGGCTACTAATCATATTGCACCTAGAATAAAAGGACTATGTATAAGGCAAACTTCTGTGTCTTATGATCCATAGACAGTTACTCTTGAAGTAAGTTAAATCAACAATACAGTGTTATATATCAAATTACAATAATCAATATGTTTATACTTGGAAGGAAGATAATGTACACATGTTTTAGACTATTTATTTTAATTTTATCACAAATTCACTGCTGTAAAGTATTTGAATACGTCTAAGATTTTTTTTATGTATATTTAAATGTTATCTTCTTCTTTAATATTTATTCTTTATATATTATTTAGATTGATGAAACTAGAAGAGTTAAAAATACATCTTGTGATTGTCCTGCTGGCGCAGGAGTAAAATGCAAACATATATGTGGATTAATTTACTGCATAAATAATGAGCAACTAATTTCTAAAACAGACTTGCCCCAACAATGGGAAAAACCTTCAAAGGCTGGAGAATTGGAGCAGGGGTACGACACTCTGTGTGTATTGGCAAAATCGGGTGACTGTGGCCTTGAATACGGTCTCCGGGAGGGCGAGGCATACGTTATCAATTAAATATATCATATCAATATTACCGCTGAACATTGATTACCACAAAACGATATTTGTAGTTTGTACAGTACTTAGTAATTTTACCAAGTTTGAATGTTTTAGCATTAAAATGTAAAATAAATTATTTAATCAGGGCCGGCGTTAGAGGGAGAAAAAACGGGGCATTTGTCCAGGACCTCGTGCTTAAATATATTTTGTATAGAAATCTTGCAATAAAATAAAACAATAATATAAGTAATATTATATTAAATATGTATAATATTTTGAAAAGCAACGTGGTGCGGTAACAAAACCTTTGTATACCTTAATATATATTTTGGAATATATGTTATCGAATAAAAACAAGTGTACCGGTTCAATATGTATTGCATTAACATTATTTTTCTAAGCACAGTACAAATGCAACTAATTTACTACAACATTACAGAACAAATCATGAATGTTACCGACAAACGATAATTCAAACACGTGTACAGGATAGGATAGAACGTTATCACGAGTGCGTAACAAATTTATAATCAGCAATTGACATATTAACTCGTTCAAAGTGAATCACTCATTATACTTCTGGTTTATATCAGTGAAACCCATCTTTAAGATGGTTTGATGATGTTTTTTAATCACTACGTCATAGATATAAAAGACAAAAAATAGGCCTGCCGTTCCTTCGGAAGCTCAAGGAGAAAAAAGGTTCGTCGTTGCCTGCCATCAAAAAATATTTGGCCGCCAACTACAAAGTCGATCCCGCCAAGTTGGCACCTTTCATTAGGAAATTTTTGAAAGCTGCAGTCGCCAACGGTACCGTCGTTCAGACCAAAGGCACCGGAGCTTCGGGACATTTCAAATTGTCCGTCGCTGAGGCCAAACCGAAAAAGGTCGTTGTAGCCAAAAAGAAGAAATCCGTCGTCAAAAAAGTCGAAGCCGCCGGAACACCAAAGAAGAAGAAACTCCCTGCCACAAAGAAACCCGCGACCGGCAAACCAGCAGCCAATAAGGCAAAAAAAGCTGTTGCACCCAAAAAACCAAAGACTGTTAAAACGAAGAAGTCCCCTGCCAAAGCAAAAAAGCCAGCTGCCGTCAAACCAAAGTTGAAAAAGACTCCAACCAAAAAAATCGCCGCACCCAAGAAGTAAAATCAAAATAATCATATTTACTTTTTCCCTTCCGTTTATACAACGGTCCTTTTCAGGACCACCAATTAATATATTTCCGTTATCCTTATCCACAAAACACACTATGAATAGTATTACAATGCATGGACTAAAATACAATCAACTAATTGGTAATTTTTTATATAGGTAACACGAAAAATAAAAGAATTATTTCCGGATGAGCGGAGGTACCAAAAGCCGCGTTCATATGGACCAGATGCCGATTACGGTTTAGCTGAACCTCTCATAGAAATTTTGAAGCTGAATAATTGGAATCCAAAAAATTAATGCTTCTTACAGGCTTACAGCATTGAATGGTGTCAATTTTTAACAAGTTGAAATCGATACCCGAGAACAAAGTAACAATGAAAAATGGTTTTATGAAAGAAAAATACGACTTACAAGCACTGCGTTTTGGACAAATTTGTACACATCAAGTAAAAATACAGTATATTACATACTTTACGCCCCAATTTCTCAGTCAAAATCGCTAAAATACGGACGAGAAGTAGAAGACAGCACGTAAAAAAGCGGAATTAATTATAAAAAAAAAAATTGAAAATTGTGGTTTGATCATTGATCCTAATGATCCATATTTAGCAGCGAGTCCTGGCAAATCATTTTTTTTTATTGCCATGTATTTCGAAAAAAAAAATATATCCTTAAAATATTTTAACATTTTTTTTATTATAGATGGTTTAATTGAAAACGATGCTGTAGTAGAAATCAAATGCCAATATGTTGCTCAAGATACTACTAGTGCTATAGAAGCGGTTATCAATAATCTTGTAAGTTATTTGTATGTTACAATGAAATATGATGTAATAATAATTACTAATTAGCAATATATATGATATAATATGAATTTTTAGTTATAATACTGCAGTATTGTGAATAATAAAATTAAATTAAAAACCGAACATGCATATAACTACCAAATTAGGGGGCAATTACCATATAAGTCGTTGAAAATTGTGTTATTTTGTTGTACACGCGAATAATTGGACAAACATCGAAACAATTCTTTATGATTCTACATTTTGGGAATCTAAAATGGTTCATAAACTTAAAGCGTAAGTTAAATATAAATTTATAGTTAATAATTTCAATTAAGACTTATTATAGTAAAAAATAATACTATAACATAAAATATTTTTAATGTTATTTGTTTTAGATTTTATTTACAATGTTTACTATCGGAAATAGTACAACTACTTTACCCAACTAGAATGCTAAAAAGTGATATACAAGAACGAGAGAAAGCCAAGTAATATAACTAGTAGTGTGGTAACTACATAAAGTTTTATAAATAAAAATAAGAAATACCTAACTTTATTAGTTATTACTTGCATTATAAACTGTATATAATTATATTTCCATAACCAATTATTTCCTTTCGGAAAAATTTTGTTTTATTGTATTGGTATCAGTATGCATATTAAAGTAAACAAGAGTTTTATTTATTAATTACAAACTAATAAATATATTATTGAATACACGCGTAATTCATAATATCTTTGTTATTACTTATTAGTTATTAGTAAATCGCAGATTTCAAATTATTATAAGTAACATAGGTAGAAAGGTAGAACCTTATAAATAATAGATGATTGATGCATGAAAAATGTATAATGTTCAGAAATACGCAAAAAATGTAACTTAAAAAATATACCCATGTGGTAGCGGTATAATGTAAAATAGGTATCTAATATTATATTAAATTAATTAATGATAATGCAGCATAATATACGTGTAACGTATATGCACTGTATATTTACTCGATCCGTCACAGAGGAAGGTTGAGAAAATAATAAACATCGCTCCTGAATGAGCACAATCGTTGGCCGGCCGCCGACGACGAGTGGTGAGTGCGGCTTGAACGTCGCGTGCTTGGGCATCACGAAAACACCTAACAGCGCATTCTCTCGGTCGTTGTATGCGTTTTGCTTTCGGTCCTCTTAAATATAAAACTATAAAACTTCAGACGAGAAATAAATAAAAAAAACAAAAACTATAATTAATAATAATATTACAAATTTACAACTGTCATTCTATGATATTGACGGGTTGTACAGATCAGATGTACGCATAGATTAGTATCCGGCCGCGGCAGTTGTGGCGCAGGGAATTCCAAATTCGTTATCGATAATAATTTATCATCTAGTATAATATGCGGAGGAAATACGTTTGGGCACATTTACCCAAAACAGAACACTTTTGGGCGTAAATCCATAACACGTTTGGGCAAATTTATTTCTTTGCATATATTAACATATTTAATTAAATCTAAGCCTATTAGCGTTACCCAGAAGACATTTTATAAAATTACTGATTATAATTTGAATGGAAAGATTCTGGGCCATTAGTTGTTCTTGGGTATGTTTGTGGCTCTTCAGCCCAAATAAAAGGTGGAAAATGCAAATCTTCTGATGTATAATTGTCAAGTATATAATCAGTAAAATCTGTTACATCGAGCGGCACTATAGAGATAAGCTCAATAAAACCACATTCAACCTCATCAAATGTTAAAGAACTCAAGCCAAAAAAATTTTGAAGCCAAACACCTGTCTCTGTTTTTTTAATAAAGATTTGCTACTTTGTATTTTACGAAACCAACTTTAGTGTAAGTGAAATCGGCAGCCAATTATTCGACAATTGAGGAAAACATTTTTAGCTGATATATGAGCTGATTTTTCAAAATCCAAGTGGAGAAGAAATTTAACTTCAAAACTTTGACCAAGAAGTTCTAGATATAAATCTTTAATTGTAGTCCAAAATGTTGAATACATTTCAGTTGATTTTGATTTTAAAAATGCATAAATTACCGGTACATTAAATTAATTTTTCCAAATATGCACAGTGCACATTTGTAAACAAAATTTCACCGGTTTAGTAAGTATACACAATGTGTATTAGATGTATCAGTATTACACATACTGTAAAAATTTAATAATAATTTTCATACTCATAATTGATAATTTTAATGTTCCACAATATTGTTTATTATATGGTTGCAGTCAAGTTGCAGATTTTATTCAAAATAATTTTTTGTTTCGTAAGTTCGTAATTACTTCAAACGTACTATGTGGCTAGTAGTACATTTTACGTTGGACGACACCACGGTGGAAGTGGTTCCACATAAATGGTTAGATATTATTGTGCATGGCCAAAATTTACAAAAAAAAATAGGTGTCGAAAGAGAGAAAATAATTAGTTAATAAAAAATTAATTAATTAATAAAAAATAATTAATCACTTATCAGAAATAAAATAAAAGCAAATAAAAAAGAATTTAATTTCTTTGAGGCTCGTGTTCTCTCCAGCTCAATTGGTAAGTTTAATATATTAATATTTTTAATTCATTCTTCATTGTTCTATGATTTGTTTAGATAATATATTTTATATACTAGATAATTATAGACCAGGGATGGGGAACCTTTTTGTACCAGCGTGTCAAAGAAAAATGTTGGTTGGATTTTGTTTTCCTTGTGTGTCAACTAGTTTGATAACCCTTCTTTAAACTTAAAAATTTCTACATCTATAGTTTGAATGATAAAAACACAAGTCAAGTATTATATTAGCAAACAATTTAAATATATTAGATACCAAAAGTATAAGTAACACGTAAGTATGTAAAAAATTTAATTTATAAAAAATAAAAAATATTGAAACGTTAAAAAATACAATTTATATATATGAATTTTTAATGAGAACTTTGTTGCTGCATTTTATTGGCTAATGAATCAATTCTTGGACTGTAACTGGTTGGTTTTAGTTGAACACGCGCTTCACTTAAATCAGTTCCAAGACGATTCCTTACAGTCGACTTAATAAAATTCATTGAAGAAAAAAGCTGCTCACAGGCATATATGTCATTATAGATAAAATGTTTTGAGCGTTTGAGTTTTAAATTTTTATGAAACCGCGTAATGATAACGATTTATCCTCAAACCAGGTATATGTATATTTATGATAATATAAGATATTATGAATTATGATAACTACATGCAATGTTTTTGGAAAAATAGATTAACCACGCCTTATGCAAAATGCGTTTTAATTGAAAAATAAAATATTTGTTTCAAAATAGAATATATGACAAATTGACAATATTTAAATATAATATATCCTTGACTGACAAGTCATCTCCGTTCAGAATCGTTTTTCGTATACAATGATACCTATCATTGCATTCAAATTTAATCCCATCCATTACAGTAACCTACTGTATAGCAGAGCGACATCCACGACTTACCCGCTTTTTTAAAAATTATTTTCAAATTATATAAGTAATCAATTAGAGGAATTATAATTTATTCTAACACTGAAATATTTTTTTCAAAAATAGTAGATTTGAATCCTTTAGAAGGATTTCTAGAATTCAAAAAATCGAACAATCTGTCTACAATCCTACAATACTCACTTGTAGCATTGGAACTGCCAAAATTTTTATAATTTATAGATCTTAAAAAATAAAGAGCATCAGATGTAGAAGAACTTAGAGTTTGTGCTGCATATTTAACTTTCATATCATTATTTTTCCAATGTACATGATTTTTTCTTAATTTATTGGCTAGCTTCAGTGTTAAACTGTGTTGTACCTCAAATAATTCTTCAATATAGAACCATTTTACTAAACCAGAATTTGATTACAACACATTATTGTTGCCTAAAACATTCGTAGCAAGTTTAAGCATGTGGCAACATGTGCAACTTCAACCTCATGTCCATAGTCACAATACCCAGCATATTTTTGACTTACTTTATCCCATATAAATTGCTTCCTTATGCAAATAGCATCTAATATTAAATTGCAATGCTTATCTTCACAAATTAAATTTGAAAGTGAATTGAAAACTTCTTTAAAAAAAACCTAGTTCCACGTTTATACAGGATGTCCAATTGCGTATGGCTGTAGAGCTTGGGAGTTTTAGTTTAGATCTGAAAAAAATATTAAAAACTAAATACATGTGCTGATCATAGTAGCATGAACCAACTAAGTTGTAAGCATCAAATAAGCAACGCCAACAAAATTACAACATAGGTAAGCAGCACTGACCTACAATAATTAAAAGCTTTAGGAGAATAATAATTTAAGGTAATTGCAAAATTGTTTGATTTCATCACTGTATCGCTGACTTTCTACTTTGCGTTTTTTATTTTTTAACTGGTTTTTAAATAGCTCCAAAAATGTACCATCAAATTTATTAGTGATCGTACATTCCATTTCTGAGTCAAAAAGTCCCTTCTTTTTCATTTCTTTGAATAATTCAGACATGTTTTTGATTTTTGAATTTTGTCTTCGAACTTTTTGTTGCAATACTTTAATTTGAGACTTCATTTTTCTTATTGGAGTAGTTATTTCAATGTATTTTCTTTTTCTTGTAGGAGTTATTTTGATTGGAGTGATCAAAATTACAGGAGTTATTATTACTATAGCTATCTTATCATCACTATTTTGTATTTCTAAAGGTTCGTCACTATTTTGGATTTTTAAAGACATCACTATTTTGGATTTCTAAAGATTCGTCCTCTGTCAAGTTATCGATTTCAGGAGATAGTTCATGCTCTACTTTTTGGAATTTAACAGTTGGTTGGGATGATGATGGTAAACAAACAGTAGGGATAGCGTCACTATTCAATTTTAAAATATAAGTTCCCTCAAGAGGTTGTCTATAATCACTAGGTAAAAGTGTTTACTGAAAATTTTACTCCATCTATTTGGAACAAACAAATCTGTTTTGTAGCATTAACCCATTGTTGCAATAGATCGAGATTTTTTAAAGGAAACCTGAAATCAAATACAATTATATATATTATTTATGATTTAACAACTTAATAGTAATGTTTCGTGCACCCCTAACAGGGATCCAAAAGATGATGATTTGAAATAAGTCGTAGTCAATTTGAATAGTAAAATTAAATAGTCATTTATTCAAGAAATATAATTTCTATACAGTGTCGGCACGTGGATGCATAAGGTGCTTTTGAGTGAGGTCATTAAAAGTGGTTGTTTTCGTAGAGATGAAATCGATTAGCTTCTGTCGCTTCTTATACTAATTGTGTAATGTTCACCAAAGTATTAGAATTTAGAAGGGCAACTGGTTTGCCAAAATGTTACCTATGAATGGGATATAATTTATACATTGTGCAAGGACATGTATAGTCCATTAGTACTTTCAAATTTGAATGTCAAATGTGAAATGTTACTTTTGAATTATAGTTTAGTTTACTGGTTAAATTAAAGTGGTCCGTAGATCAATTATAGGATTATAATATATTATTAATCCGTAGAGCCCTGGCAATCTACAGTACATTATACTTACGAGAAGAAATGTAAGTCACCACTTGAGTTTTTTCTACTTTTGCAAAAAGCAACGGAACACGTTTTAACCATTTTAATATATTAATTGTATACGATGAGCAACAAGAAACTTTAACTCTTAAAGTTGTAACAAGTAACCGAACTTTGTTATTCTCAGTATCACAATAGGATTGACAATTATAAATTATATATTGACCTATTCACAATAGGTCTCTCTTAAGTAGTTAATATTTTATTGAAAAAATCTAATTAATATATATATATAAACAGAGTTTTTTTTTAAATATAAATTTTAAGTTCAAATTCGGACAAAATTAAATAATTAATTGAAGAATAATGATTTTAGTTATTTTGTTTCAATTTAAAAAGTATTATTTGTAGGTACTTGAAACTCTTTAAAGTATATCATTACATTTTAAACCTACAATATTTTTGGCAAAAATTAATTAAACCTACTGTAATACTTAATACTTATATATAGTAAATTATATTACTCTTAATTACAATAATTTTATAAAATTAGTTGGTATTTTTTCTGATGCAGTTAGAGGATTTAAAAGAGGTGTCATTAAATATCTCCTACATGGGTAACCTCCACCTCCAAGAATATAACAATCTCCAAACTCATTGTTTTCTAATTTGGCATGAACTGAACTATTGTCAAAAATAGTGCTATCGTGCACTGATCCAGGCCATCTAAATCAGGCATAAAAATAATATTGTTATATCATTATATTTTTAATTATTTTAGTAGAACCCAAAAATACTAGGTATAAATGTATCATATTACCTTGCAACGATATCGGTTATTTCTAGATTACTATTACATACAGCTTGTACATTAAAGCTAAAGTAACCCTTTCTACTACGTTATTGTTCCCCAATATCTTGGCAAAGAGACTGAATTCTGATGTAAGTATAATCTATAACTCCAATCACTTAAGGAAATTTGTGCATTTAATAAAACCCAAATTTTGTTTGGTTATTTCTACAGGGGTTGATGGCATTTTAATAAGCTTTCTTCGGAGTTGAACAATTTCATTACACACTCGTTTAATAATACGACATATTTACGATCTATGAATGTTTACCAAATCGCAAATAACTGCCTGAAAATATTTTACAAAATAGTCAGAATAAGTCAGTAACAGAGTGATAGAGTATTTCATGAGGCTATATACTCTTCTGTAAGACCTAAATTTTCTACCATGCTTTAACAATAAACAACCTTATTTTTGAGTCTGAGGAGGGTTCATTATCTATCACCATCTGATTTAATTATATATAAACCTTATAATTACTTACTTGGAATGTTCCAGTAGCAAGGAATCTCAATGTAATTAATATTTGGATTGAAGATGGAATAGCATGATTTCTTCTTGTGTCATGTTGAATATTTTCCCCAATGCAATGCATCAATTCACCAAACATGACTTTAGAAAGACTAAAAAGGGCTTATTTATTAGGTATCTTATTAATACATACCTGTATATAAATATTAAATTAGATTTATATACCGGAATCTACGACTGAATTCTTTATCATCAAAATAAGTCAGTGGATCAGATCAATTTCGAAACACCCTTGGTTTTGGTAAACGTATCAATATATTTAAGATAAATCCTTCTTCACTCTCATTGGATGATGATGATGATGATTCATAATACAATGCCATAATTTATAAGTAAAGTTTAACAATCAATTAATTAAATATGACACAAACAAAAAAACAATAATTAATACTAAAGTATTAAAAATAATAATGTTTATGTTATCAGTTATCAGAAAATGTAAACATAAATTGTTTACAGATAACACGTTTTAGCGAACCTTTAAAGTTTAGCGATCCAATATTGGGTAATTACCTAATGGACCGTTAAACGAAAATTTAACGGGCTGTTAAATATTTAAAGAACGTTTATGCAACGAAATTAGTTTAGTGAGTCGTTAAAGGTGCTAACGGTCCGTTAAATATTTAACGATCTTTTATGCAACCGGGCATATGACTTAAACAAGTAATACATAATTTCAATATTTATATGTAACAAAATTATAAATACTGCTATTCATAAATTGTTCTTAAAACTTATTATAACCATATCTCTCAAACTTTTTTAACTTTGCGACCATACCTAGTAATATTTCTGTCTCTTTTTTTCTTGTACATTAATGTTATTTTTCTTAACTAGAATATTATCTTTTTTAACACCTATTTTATTGTCATCATCAAAATCACTAACTGAATTATAATCTTTAGCTTTTTTAATAAACCTTGAATTGCGTCTCGGTATTTTACCATCTACATCTTTAATTATATAAGATATAGGATATTCAGTTTTGATAATAATAATGCCTGGGAACCATTTTTTATTCAATACATATTGAAAGTAGACTTTTTGACCTGTGTAAAACATTTTTCTTCCTTTCCTGTAATTTTATTATAATTCATCATCTGTTTATTTTTATTTTTAATTATTTCTTCCCTCACATTAACAACTATAGATTTTAAAAATTCTTCGTTTAAGTTATTTACTAAAGACCTTAATCTTCTATTTTGTAATAGCCGAGCAGGTGAATAACTTAAACCTGTTACAGGTGTGTTTCTGTAATTTAATAAGTATGTGTTAAGATCACCACCTTCTTCCCCAATTTTTTGTAACATTCCTTTAACTATATTTACTGATTTTTCTGCCAAGCCAATACTTTGATGAAAGTATGGACTGGATGTACTTAATTGTATATTCCACTCTTTACAAATTTACAAATACTGTTAAACGGATTATTGTCAACAACAATAATTTTGGGGGTCTAGGACATTTCGCCGCATACCGTTTCGCGGCGAAGGGTTAACCTCCCCACGAAATATCAATAATACCAATGATGTACCTACCTATCATATAGCCATATAGGTATAACAAATAACAATAGGTATTAGGTACAAAGATTATACAATTTTTTCAAACCTCATCACCCGAATATTTCATGCGTTTATCCCCGATTATCACATTTTTGATTTTGAAACATACATTTTGATATGTTTCTCAATTCAAATCAGATACATTTTATCACTCCTCCTACTGGAATTCGCAGCTTTAATTTCCGTTTGTGCATAAATGCGCAGCTCATAGGCATGCTCACGGGGTGGAGCCATTCGCTTTATTGTCCTTAAAGGTAATGACAGAAACAAAAAAAATTAAAAAAAAAAAAACACATTATATTATACAATTATGATGATAAAATATTCTTTAAAAAAAGAAAAACATTATTCTAATAATTATCAAAATTATTTGAATGTTTGGCATAAACAGCATCTAAATTGTGAATACAAAATGAAAATAATCTATTATAATATATTATTATTAGATCTTATTAGGTAAATCTTCTTAAATAAAAATTAAAAAACAAAATGAAAATGAAAATATAATATACTTACCTAGATTGGCTACATTAAAATAATATTAATGTAATTTGTGATTTCCAATGAACAATTGAGCTAGGTAAGTACTTGAAAATGTTAATCACCCTTCTGCATGGGAAAAATAAAGTTGTACACAGTAAACTGTGTTAAAATTGTTGGACATTATCAAAAATTATTCACATAAATGTTAATAAATATAATTTTTTATGGTAACAAAATAATTAGGTGTGGCTGCATGATTAAAAATTAAAATATGCTAATATTCTGTTTGAAGAATGTATATAATATATTATACATCCGCTACAAGCAAACAAGTTATTAGTAATAAATCTAAAAATATTAATAACAATATTTAATATAGTGGTAGGTACATGATATTGGTACTTATAACGACTATAACTTATAAGCTACAAATCATTGGTGCAAATAGGGGGGGGGGCGTGAGAAATTAATCCCCCAATTCAAAGGTCCGTACTTAGTACTAAGCATATAAAATGTTTAGAAAATAATATAGGAAGATCGTGGGGTTGTAGTCCCCCACCAAAATATTGGGCTATTTGCTCCTATGCTACGAATAATAATATATTATACTCAAACTTTTTGTAAGTCGAAAAAAAACACTTGTTCCTGTTATATTATAATAGTTCGATACTTCGATGCGATTATTTTATTGTTAGCCACTAACTTTTACAGTTTTTTGCCTTTTTTTATGTTTTGAGTTGTTTTCCACTGTTGAGAAAAGTAAAAATCATTACAGAGTGATATATTATGAACATTGTATAATGTATATTAGATATTTGATACAATGGTCAATGGTGAATGGGTCACCAAATAAACCATAGATACACTTGTCACTTACCTATGTTATATGTTGCAGGTATTATAGGTACACTGTTTATACGCGAGGAGTATTACGTAAATATTAATCAATTAAATTAATAATTAATTATGTAACAATCAATGATTTAACAATGTTATTTTAAGAATTCCAGAGTATACCTACCAATCCTGACCTAATTTGTTCTAATAAGTTAATAGTTCATACGGCTGAAACATTTTAATTTGACTTTGTAGCATATAATTTTATTAAGTGCACGGGTTTGCTCAATTCACGATAAAATAATTTTCTAATAATTGTATAATTTTTATTTTGAAACAAACATTTTTTTTTAGTCTTAGTTATTTAAATAGTTAATAGTGCCTTTTCTTACATGGTATGCATTATGTAACATATATGAATAAAGTTCAATTTTGGATTTGAACGTGGCCCGTGAGAAATACATAGGAGGTTATTAAATATCTGTAGTGCCAAACAAAGCAATATAGGCTAAATATTACGAACTAATAATTACATTAAACGGTCAGGATATTGTATTAATTGTAGGTACATTTGTCATTTGCATGTTTATTAAAAATCATATACCTAGATAATGATTTCATAATTATTGTCACGTGCCATTAAGCCAAGAACGTATACCTACAAAATATGTTATTATTTTTTCTTTCTAAAAAGTATTGTTTTGTGGGACTTTGTTATATTATTATTTATTATGGATTCTAAAATAAATGCGTTTGCCCCCGGCCAACAGAGTGCAAGCACTGAAAGCGAATGGCTCCATGAGACGCCATCGGCGGTGACGAAGTTGGTGATGGTCCGCAGAAAGTCGGTCGCTGATTTTAATGTGGTGGTGTAAAATAACAAACCGTTGAATAGTTGATTCACTGCGTTTTGCGTATATTTTAATGGTCAAAACAACAACTAACATACGAGTAACGCGTATAATGTTAAAATAAGTGTAACGACCAGCTGATCGGCAGTCGTGGTTTTACGTTGTACGGGTCGGCATGTGTCGCACGGAGGTCGATGATCGAGAGAGAAGGCCGGCGGCGGTCGGTACGCGTCCGGCGCGACTTTGCTTCCCGTCCCGCCTTGTGCCGTTGAGGCGTGGCGGGAGAGTCGACTGTCGCGCGGTCGTATCCCGTGGTGGCGGTTGGTGATAATTTTAACGTGGGACGTGGGTTGCTAATAGCAGCACTGCTACTATTAACACCTAAATAACAATATTAGTTTTTAGCAATTTAACAGCGGCGATATCACGTTATCCTATCTACGAATCGGGATAAACATTAGGCTTTGATAGTTTTACTATTTTTATTTAGTTAAAATAATGTAATTAAAATAATTAATGACTCATTTAACCATTAAAATAATTATCAACTAATAACTATAAATGTTCAATGTTGATCAAATCATATTGTGTATTTTTAATTTTACATATTTGACCTGCGAAATAATGGAACATGCTAATGATGAAATATGAAGAATTTCATCAAGATGAGGACCAAAGTCAAATTAATATAGCATTACCAGAGTACCCAATCATTGCTTGTAATTCACTATTCGAAAAACCAATCTAAAAAAAAAAATACATCTAATTATACCAAAAGCACTGTAGTTTAAACTATAAATATTTAAAAATATAAATTATACTAAATGATGTAAAACACATAATATCCAAATTAAAACATGTACGAACACGAAACCAAACATTTTGTTTTTATTAAGTTGTAACTAAATCCAAAACTCATGTCTCATTCCTGATTCCTATTTCCTTCTGAACTGTAGTGAACAGT
The DNA here is from genome assembly GCF_037042655.1 of Diuraphis noxia. NCBI lineage: Eukaryota > Metazoa > Arthropoda > Insecta > Hemiptera > Aphididae > Diuraphis > Diuraphis noxia. The sequence continues at coordinate 86,028,280 of NW_028301711.1, read as the reverse complement.
GAAGTGTTAGTTTATTAATTGTATTTTTTACTATACAAAAATGAGTCTAAATAAAAAAAAAAGTAGTATTTGGTCACACTTTACTGTAATTGATGACACTCATTTTGCTAAGTGTGATATTTGTAAACGCAAATACTCATTTAAGACAAGTGTCACAAATTTAAAACCCCATCTTGCTAAGTCACACTAGATCCAAATGTCTGATGTTCAAGTAAGTATTTTAATTATGAAAAAATAAATTTAATTTAATTGGGAATAAGATAAAACTAAAAGATTTTTCCTTCAGGCTTCAAACAATAAAAGAAAATCTGTTTAAAATTGTATATTTAACTGATATAAAATACTAATATTGTTAACTTGTTTTTTAATAAAGAGGTTACATAATATAAAATATTAAGACTATTTATTTAAAAAAATAAAATATATAGGTACCTAATGTCTTAATATAAAAATCAATTAAAAAAATACAATCAACAATATTTAATATTGAAAATTATAAAATAAAATGTAAGTATTTTTGTTTAAACATTTTATATTTTACCTATGTCAAAAAAATTAATAGTAAAAAAAAAAATATATATATATATATATATATATATATATATATATAATATATATATATATATAATTAATGGTACCTATTTAAATAAAATAAAATACTGAAATACATTGTTAGTTATTAACCAATTATTTACAATAAAAAAATGTATAGCCAGATGAAAACGACCAACTGATTGATGATCCACCAACAGCCCCAACTGCCCAAAGTATATTGCCTTCGACGTCTACATCGCTTTCCACAACCCAAACAGAAACTGTTTTAATTAATTCTGATCAACCATCAATAGCTAATACTGCTCATAACTTACCAATAGTACGGAAAAAAAAGCAAGCTGCAATCACCACATTTGTGCCCAAAAAGATGACATTTGATGTTCAAAAAAAGATTGACGAGGGTCTTCTAAAACTGTTTATCAAAGATTTTCAGCCTTTTAAGGTAGTAGAAGATGAAGGTTTCAAAAATGTTGTTAAACTTTTAAATCCCGCTTATAAAATACCTGATCGTCACACGATATCCAAAGTTCACATCTCTGCGCAATACCAAAAAAGTTTAAATGAGACAAAAGAGCTCTTAACCATAGAATCATTGAGTGAGTTTAACGACAGATTGTTGGACATCTCGGAACAATATAGCATCCATATCCATAACATATCATTTTATTGACACACAATTTGTTTTAAGATCTGTATTGTTGGGATGCTATGAGTTTTCTGAAAGCCATTCAGGTCTTAATTTATGTAACACGATTCAAGAAACTTTAGATAAATGGAACATAGATAAAAAAATAAATAATTTTAGCAGTCTCAGATAATGCTAATAATATCAAATCTGCTTTGAATTCATTAAAAGTTAAGAGTTTGGGGTGTTTTGCTCATACACTTAACTTAATTGTTCAAGATGCATTAAAGTTACAGTTGTGTTTAATTGACAAAATAAAATGTATTGTCACTCACTTCCGAAAAAGTAGTAGAGCTAACCACAAACTCAATATGTATCAAACAAGCAATGGATTACCAAAAAAATTGATGCAAGATATAAGTACACGGTGGAACTCTACTTACTATATGTTAGATCGTTTTGTTGAGTTGGAAGATGCTATTAGACTCTAATCTTCGAAACAACGCATTAAGAATGATGTCTCTTTTTGGCAGTACTTACACTTGCGAACATATTTTTTCACGAATGAAAATTGTCAAATCGAAAAATAGAGCTCGGTTAACTGACAGTCACCTGGAAAGTTCACTCAGAATTGCCTCGTCGCAGATCCAACCAAATATAAACAAATTAGTTAGTGAAAAACAGTGTCAGTTATCACACTAAAAATAAAATAAAAAATTTGTAATTAACAAAAAATGTTTACCTATATATGTTTTAATGATAATAATTTGTAATTTAAAATGTAATCATGAAAATTTTAATAATAAAACTGAATTTTTGTATAAAATACATGTTTTTACTACGAATGTGGGCCGCAAGATTATTAAAAACTAATACGTGGCCCGCTGCATAAAAAGGTTGAAGACCCCTGTATTAGAGGTACTCTATGGTTATTAGATAACCCTCCTCAAACACTCTCAGCTGATGAATGGAAAATTACCAAAGAGCTTATTCAAGTGCTACGTCCTTTTGAGGAAGCTACAAAGGCGGTAAGTGGTAGTAAGTATATGACCGCATCTATAATTTTAGTAATTTCTCAAGGTCTCAAAAATTTTTGTGAGCAGATGGCTAGGAAAAACTTTACTGTAGAGGTTATAAATGTTCTACAGCAGTTACTAAGTGGCATGAATCATAGAGATAGATGGGGAGTAATAGAAAATAGTAAGACATTGGTTAGGTTACATTCCTGAATCCTCGATTTAAATCATCAATAACATTATCAGATTCTATGCAACAGTCAGTGAAAAATGATGTTATTGAGTTAACTGCTGAAATTATTTCTAAAGATCGATCGTCTAATGATCCACTTCAAGAAGACTCCAATTCCATACCTGAACCAGTAGATAGAGATGAAAATGTTGTGTCTATCTGGAAAACAATAGATACAAAAGTGGCACAACTTCAGCCTACGGGTACAGTTACATTTAGAGCGATAATTGAGGTGCAGTGATATTTAGAGGACTCAATTATCAATAGAAATTGTGATCCCCTTAAGTGGTGGTTTGATAATAAACATAATTATCCTTACCTCAATCAGTTGGCCAGAAAAATGTTATGTGCTCTTGGAACATCAGTGCCATGTGAAAGGGTGTTTTCCAAAGCTGGGCTACTGTTGAGTGATCGTCGCTGTAACTTGAGCAGCAAAAAAGCAGAAATATTACTTTTCTTGAACCAAAATACATAAATTGTTTAGAATTGTATTCTTATTTTAAGATATAGTTATGTAAACACTATGTAATATACCTACCTAATTGTTAAATGTATTATTTTTTATTTAAACTAAATACCTACAGACTTATAAAATATATTTATTTTGATATAGAATAAGTAAATTTAATTGAAATATTTTAATAAGTTATTTTGAACAACTTACCTGTCATTAGTGAAGTATAACAATAATATTAACATATTTGTATTTCTAACCTATAGGTTATATTTATAGTTTTTATATTTATAGTTTAATTTATAAGCGTATCGAGTCGTGTGTCAATTGTGAACTGTTTTATAATATCCACGGAGTACAGACCAGTAAACCACAGACCACAGTGGCACAGTACAACAGAAATTAGATTATCAGAATATAATAATGTAATTACCAAGTATTATTAGCAGCTAAATAGCAATCTATATATGTTGCAGTTGCTAAAAAGTTGTACAAAATTTGCTTTAACAGATCATAAACATATGTATTTAGAAACATAACTTGAAAATTTTGGTAGCGGTATCGTATGCTATCTACGCCCTAAATACTAGTGTCGTATGCTATCTACGCCCTAAATACTAGTGTCGTATGCTATCTACAAATACTATTTATCGGGTAGCGGTGTCGTATGCTATCTACAAATATTTATCTACACTCTACAAAGTATAAAGTTAGATCCCACGGGTTTTTAACGATTGTCGATTAGTTGTGTCTGTGAATTATTCACGTGTGTTTGTCATTTGTATTGCGTTCAAAATGACTTCAATTGGTGATTTATATAGACATATTATTTATACTGATGATACTTGTGTGAATTTCTTAAAACAAAAAGGTGTCTTACCTAAACAAGAATTTTGTGAAAAAATCAATAATGTTAGCAATGAAGTGAGTGGTGGGTTCTGAAAGAATTTTATAAAAATAGCCGCAAACGAGATTCCGATGGGCAATTTGTGAAAACAAAATACTTACGTTGCCAAACACGTGGTTGTCAAACCTATCAGTCCATTCGTAAAAAAATCCGTTTTTTGCATATGTCGATATTAATGGAAAATGTAATAGCGGATTAAGTTTATGCCATATAGTAGAGCTCGTATGGTATTGGGCACATGGTATGCAAGTAATTCAAACTATGAAATGGACAGGCAGAAGTCAAAACACCGTGTCGGATTGGTACAATCTTTGCCGTGATATTTGTGTTGACCAATTTGAAAAACGTACGAAAATGGGTGGTGTAGGATTCGTAGTGCAAATAGACGAATCTTTATTTCAAGGCAAGCGGAAGTATAACCGTGGTCGTCTACGTCTAGGATATCGTCAACCTAGAGAAGAAATTGTAGAATCAGGATCTAGCAGTTCTGATACTGTTACTGAAATAACTAATCGAAATTATGGTGTACGCGTACAGGGGCCGTGGGTGTTTGGAATGTGTTGTAGACGTGATAATATAGTAGAACGTCGATTGTTTATCGTTCAAAAAAGAGACCGCGCCACTTTGCTTCCAATTATTAAAAGAGAAATTGAGCCAGGGACGACAATTTTTTCAGATGAATGGAAAGCTTACAGCTGTTTAAACGATCATGGCTATATCCACAATACCGTAAATCATAAAAATAATTTTATTGATCCATAAACAGGAGCTGAAACTCAAACTATGGAATGTTATTGGCGAAATATAAAGGTGAAATATGGTATAAAATCGCATGGTGCCACTAATTTGCTGGAAAGGCAGCTTAAAGAAGAATGGTGGAACTCCATATACACAACAAATACGTTCGAAACATTTTTTATTGATATGAAAAATACTTTTCAGCTTTAATTAAGTTAATTTTCATTGACAATCTTCATTTATTTATAAAGTGCTCTGGTTTAAAACGAAGTAAGATTTTTTTATAACATTTAGTGCGTAGATAGCATACGACACTAATTTATACGTAAATAGCAACGTGTAGATAACATTCAGTGCGTAGATAGCATACGACACCGCTACCAACATTTTATAGTATTGGTACTTACAATTAAATAATACTTAATTAATAATAACACATGATAGTTAACTTCAGGGGCGTATTTATGGGGGGGGGGGGGGGGCTGAATGGGCTGCAGCCCCCCCCCGAAATTTTAAGAAATGTCAATGCAAAATTATTAAATTCCATTTTATAGATTTTAAATTCGTATTATTCTGTTAGCATATCTTATCACTCATGGACAAAAATACCACGGGTGATAATACTGGAAATCATAGATACTAATAAGTAATTATAAACCTTTCGATAATGATCGCTGATCACTATAATACTACTATAATAGAGCTGCACAATATAATATAAGTACACATTGTTTTTATAATTTTCATGGGCATAGTCGCGCAGATTTAGATAATATTATACCTGTGTGTCGTGTGATATTACTGATTATTACTGTTATCCTGTTATCAGTTTTGTTTGCGAGTTTTAAATTTCCAATCAGTAAACCGGTAACCGTACAAATAATTTTGTCAATAATTAATATATTATTATTTAGCGTACTTGTAGTTTACTTGTACTTTGACTACTGACTACTGAGTTTGTAATTTGCATTATTATAATTTAAAAAATGGACAAATTTATCATTCGAAAAGCGAAGGTAAGTCAATAAAATACACTCTATACCTAATATTATATATTACATTTACAGAATTAGTTAGTATATTCACCAACTTAAACCAACTTATTTTAAAATATAGGATAAAATGCAACTCAGAGCCACTTCCAATTCTGATGATCCGGCTACAGTTGAAAATGAGTCCTTGCCTCCTGCTAAAAAAGTAAAATTGGTATGTTATAAATAAAGGTCTTAATTTTAATTTTACTCTGTATAATATTATTAATACCATATTTTATAGTTATACTATTTATTCCTCCACTATATACTCATATAAATTATTATAATTTTATATTTTAAATAGCAGGTGATGACCAGTGGGTTAATTAAAGTATGTTACTAATTGATTATAATTGATTTTGTTTGCACATTGAATATTGATTATGCATGATTAAATATTAATTAAGTTAAATTAGCTTATGCAATAGTGAATTGTGATATTTATATTAATAATATAAATGCTAATTATATTTCTTTTGCTTTACATTTTCTTTAACTAAATAGTTGGTTATGGATGATAGTATTGAAAGCAATTCAAGCAGTTTCAATTCTTCAGGCACGTTAACTGTGTCAAAGCCAAAAAATGACACTGGTAAAAAAATTTGAACATAGGTAGATAGTTTTAGTCTTTAATTGATAAGTTGTTATTTATTTCAGCAAAAAATAATTGCTCAATTGAAATTGATCCTGATGACCCAGCTCCCATTGTTAAAAATACATCCTTTCCCTTGGCTAAAACAGTGCAATTGGTATGTTATTAGAATAGGTACCTATTCTTATTTAATTAAATTTACTACATAATTACAACCTAGCTCAATATAACATAATGATTCATTATTGTTAGATCACCAACAATGGTTTTCTTATATTTTATGCTTTTATCCACTATATATTTTAATATTTTAATGTATAAATGCTTAATAAGTTATTTTATGCTATTATCTACTATATATTTATATACTTTAATGTATAATTGCTTAATAATTTAAAGAAAAAGCTAATTATATTTCTTTTGCTTTACATTTGCTTTAACTAAATAGATGGTTATGGATGATAGTATTGAAAGCAATTCAAGCAGTTTCAATTCTTCAGGCACGTTAACTGTGTCAAAGCTAAATGATACTGGTAAAAAAATTTGAACATAGGTCAGAGGTAGATAGTTTTAGTCTTTAATTCATAAGTTATAATTTATTACAGCAAAAAATAGTTGTCCAACTCAATCTTCTAGTCACTCAAAATATGATATTGGTTTGTATATCAATTCCTCATAAAAAATAACTGATGAAGATAAAATTGAAATTATAAGTCATATTTGAACTCCAGATGCTAAATATCATTTCCCAACTGTAGATCATGGTAAATTTAAACGGACATTCCAATTGAAGTGGCTTGACTTATTCCAGTGGTTGGCTTATTCAAACAAAAATGGTTTTTTCTGTAAGTTTTGTGTGTTATTTTTGAACTCGCATCATGTTGGCAAGGGATTGAATACTGCTGTAGGTACACTAGTTGTAAGACCACACACAAACTTAAAAAGTGCTCTTGATACATTTAGAAATCATGAAAAAACCAATTATCATCAGTCTGCTTTTCAAACTGCTGAAAATATAATGTCAATTTTGAATAAAAAGAAAGATAGTATTATAATACAGCTTGATACAAAACGAGTAAAGGATATATCAGTTAACCGAGCAAAATTGAAACCAATTATTCAGACCATTAGGTTTTGTGGAAGACAACAAATAGCTTTACGAGGACATGAGGATTGGGGACGTATAACGATGGATGAACCGGAAAAAAATGATGGTAATTTTCGTAGTCTTTTACAGTACCGTGCCAATAGTGGTGATGTTATTTTAAAAGAACATCTTGAGACTACCAGTTCCCGAGAATTATATACCAGTCCTATAATACAAAACGAGATAATTACAATATTTGGAGAACTTATTCAATCTCACTTAGTAAATGAAATTTCTAAAGCAGAATTTTTTACAGTTCTTGCAGATGAAACTACAGACATTACTCAGGTAGAACAGTTTTCTTTATGTATAAGGTATTTTGATGAAACTCTAATGAAAATCAGGGAAGATTTTCTTACGTTTGTCCCAGTTGATGATGTTACTGGTTTAGGGCTAGCCAATACATTATAAAATACATTAGAAAAACTTGGCTATGATGGTGCTGCGGCAATGAGGGGTAGCTTTCGTGGAGTTCAAGCTATTATCAAAGAAAAATACCCAAAAGCATTGTATACCCATTGCGTTTCTCATTCGTTGAATCTTTGTTTATCAGATGCAGCTAAAATACAAGATATTAGAAATGCTTTTGGGGTGATATCTGATTGTTGCTCATTTTTTAATTGTTCGGCTAAGCGAACCACTATTCTTAAAAACAAAATTTTGGAAATGAAACCAAATGTTTAAGCTACAAAATTAAAATCACTGTGTGAAACAAGATGGGTTTTACGTCATGAATCGGTTTTGCTATTTAAAGAATTTTTGGAGCCCATTGTTGCTGCATTGGAACAATTACAAACTGAGGGAACACGTGGAACTGACTTAACTAGAACTAATGGTATGTTAAACTGCATATGTAATTTTAATTTTATTGTAGCAGTAAATATTTCAAGTAAGTTATTAGGATATACATATAATTTGTCACAATACTTACAAAAGTCAAATTTAGATATAGCTACAGCTCTTAAACAAATAGAAACCATAACATTCAAATTTCAAAAAATGAGAGAAAATTGTTCAGCTGTATTTGGTGATATTTACAAAGAAGCAAAAACAATTGCAACATTATTAAATGTCGTGTAAATCAAAGAAATCGATCAAATATTCCACATTGTTCCACTGAAGAATACTATATGAGAACTATTTTTATCCCCCACTTAGATGATTTAATTTCATCTTTAAATGATCGTTTTATGACTCAAAAAGAAACTATTATTTCGTTACAGTATATTTTACCTTCTCTTTGTATTGATAAATCATTTTTATTTATTCGTGAAGTAGTTGATTTTTATATGGATGATTTGCCAGGATTTAAAGATACAGTTGAGGCTGAGTATGATTTATGGATATCTAAATGGACCTCGGTAGAACCATCATCAAGACCTTCCACCTCCACAGACGCTTTAATTTCTTGTGATAAATCTCTATATCCCAATCTCTACCAACTGCTGAAAATACTTGCTATACTTCCCGTGTCAACTGCATCAACTGAACGCATTTTTTCAACACTGCGAAGATTAAAAACATATTTGAGAAACTCAACTTCAGAGAATCGTCTTGTTGGTTTAGCATTAGTAAATATTCATAGAAATATTTGTACAACGGACGATATGGTTTTAGACAAGTTTGCCAATAGAGGACGAGCTAGACGATTAAAACTTGTTATATAGTACCTACCTAATACCTACATTGTATTATTTGTATTTGTATACATTATGTTTTAAATCATTAAATATTATTTTTTTGTTTTACTGTATTACTATGTTTATAAATGTTCATCAGGCCGTCCCGAAATAAAATTCTGGATACGCGCCTGGTGAACTTTGAATTATTACCTAGGTAGGTACTATCTATTCAAACTGGTAATTTCCTCTTTTTTTCTGAGATCAATTTTAGTCTTCTTATAATTTGGTTTCTGGTAACAGTTGCCTCATAAATAATGATACTTATAGGAACTTGATACTATTGTACTTATAGGAATTAAATATTTGGCTGAAATTTGTCTGTAGCTTAAGTTACTATTTTTCAACTCGGTTATTGCATTTTATAAAGTTTCATCTGAGTAATTTCTATATAATCGACTATCTGGCTTCCTCTTGTATTTGTTAGGCATGTTTCAAATCACCCTTGTTTAGACACTGAAAAATAAAATCTTACTTAAAAAATCAGATAATGAATATATTTAAATAATGTTTAGACTAGCTTGTAATAAAACGGTTGTACATCAATTAAAAAATATGCATACCTGAATTTTGTGACTTAAATTAGGTTTGTAAAAAAAGTGTTTTTTTGATAACAATTACAAACATTAATTTCTGTTTAATGATAAGAAGTATCAAAAAATTTGATAAGATGTTTTTGATTGGAAATGTAGAATGTACATAAAATATCATGGAATGATAAACGTAATTTAATCAAAACTCTATAAGTTCTATCAAATTCAATATAGAAAAGTCTTATTGTTCCAAGTCACCACTTAAGTTCCATTTCACCCGTGTTGACGGTATCTAAAATAATCTAAATAGTAAATAGCAAATAGCAATATCAGTTTAGTAATAGCAGTGTGGTGATACCGCGAGTTTATCACCACTTGCTCAGCGCATGACGCGCGCCTTTTTATATCTTCTGTTTGTATTCGTTATTTATTCTTTTGTTATGTTTCTGTATACGACTTCTTTGTAATTTTATTTATGTTCTTTTCTAAATCGACCTCGACCCCCCCGCGTGTCAACGACGCGAACGACGCTGTCGTCCGACCGGCCATCGCTCTCTTCGCCTACGACGCCCGAACGAGCAACTTCTCGACCGACCGAGCTCGCAACGCGCAGCTCCGGCTCGACGCCTTTACGACCCGAACGACCACGCGCGTAACGACCGCGAGCCTGTTTCACTCGCAACGTCTCGATCTCGCCATTATTGTATAACGAACTTCTACCAATAAAATACTCGACGCAACGCGTCATTACGATATATTGTGTTAAAATTTATTTACCTCGAACCTGTGTCCTCGTACGACGACGTATCGACCCTCCTGGTTATACGGAGTCAGAACGAATTACGAATATACGTGAGTATGGGTGACGTAGTGGTGGTCGAACCTGTTTCCCGACAGCACCGACGACATACAACACCACCACAGATAACACATCGTCACGCTTGCCACATTGGTGACCTCTCAATTCGATTTCAACGTCCGTACGAGCGACATCCAAAAGCACGAGTCTGCGAGCTTCATCCGAACGCATCCGTCAGCGCAGGTCTTTTTTCTTTTTCAAAGCATTTTGGCTTCATCTACATCATGGAGTCCAAGCAGGTCGCGGACGTACGGACCGTACAGTCAACCGACGGCTCAGGCCCGACCACGCCGTCATGCCCCGTACCATGGTGGAAGCACCTCGGCAGCACGACCACGTGTTCCTCACCATCGAGGCCGTCCGAAAACGTTGCGCTCGCCACCCGCGTCGAAGCTCTCGAGGCAACGGTGTCTCGCCTCAGCGCGGAGTTACGCAATTTGCAACAGCGCGTAGAAGATCCCGCGTCCATGAACGCCATCGCTGTGGTAAGACCCGTCCGACAAGAAACGGCCACGATCAACCAGGTAAGCTACTACCACACGTGCTACGGGCTCGCGTCCAGTAGTTGTCGACCACCGTGCGACATGCAGAAGCCGCACAACAAAATTAAGCCATAAGCATCGATCCTTTTTTTTTCCTTTTTCACAAACGCCTTAAGCAATATTTTTTTCCCTCTACCGAACTACATCTAACCAAATTTCAACCCATCAATACCTTCCGACAATAAAAGTAAATAACACTCAGATCTCGTCTAATTACAAATATAATTCATATCAAATTTTATCAAATCTCAACTTTTCAACTCATCAAATTTCGCCGCCCATTTTCAACTAAAGTCAGCAACAATCTCTATAATTTTCAAAGTTTCAACATTCAGATTCCGACATTAAAAACCTTCGGGCCAAAACAACTACATCCCGACCAGATTTTCGACATATTGCCTTTTGGAACGGCCAGCGTCATCTCATCGCCATTCGACGTACGACCCCGACGACCAGTCAACGATTCACGACGAACACGCGCCTCTCACTCAGCTGAAGGGACCACACTGACGCTCAGAGGAGCCTTTCGACATCGTCAACACAATGGTTCATTCGCCTACGACGCCTCACGCCTCAAAAACGGGTTAGTTTTTGCTCTCTTTCCGAGGGGGAGTAATGTGGTGATACCGCGAGCTTATCACCACTTGCTCAGCGCACGACGCGCGCCTTTTTATATCTTCTGTTTGTATTCGTTATTTATTCTTTTGTTATGTTTCTGTATACGACTTCTTTGTAATTTTATTTATGTTCTTTTCTAAATCGACCTCGACCCCCTCGCGCGTCAACGACGCGAACGACGCTGTCGTCCGACCAGCCATCGCTCTCTTCGCCTACGACGCCCGAACGAGCAACTTCTCGACCGACCGAGCTCGCAACGAGCAGCTCCGGCTCGACGCCTTTACGACCCGAACGACCACGCGCGTAACGACCGCGAGCCTGTTTCACTCGCAACGTCTCGATCTCGCCATTATTGTATAACGAACTTCTACCAATAAAATACTCGACGCAACGCGTCATTATGATATATTGTGTTTAAATTTATTTACCTCGAACCTGTGTCCTCGTACGACGACGTATCGACCCTCCTGGTTATACGGAGTCAGAACGAACTACGAATATACGTGAGTATGGGTGACGTAGTGGTGGTCGAACCTTTTTCCCGACAGCACCGACGACATACAACACCACCACAGATAACACATCGTCACGCTTGCCACAGCAGTTTAGCAATAGCAGTAGTTACTGTATAGAGCCGTCGTGGTACAGTTATCCCAATCATGATAAGAGCTATGTCATAATATAGTACCAACCTTCAAAATAAAAATCCCAAAGTATTCTATTTATTAGAATGAAGACAGGTCTCATCGGCTCAACATTTGGCGCGAAAATATATTTAAATTATTCCAGCCAGCAATCACTCAATCAATAGCCAAACATCCAAACAAAAACATAATTAAGAATTAGATTTAGTATTTAGTAATTTATTATTAATGAGGTGATCAAGATTAGGTATATTAAGTATGAAATATAATACATATGAATTTTTTTATAAGTCAGTCAATCGGCAAATAATAATAATGATAATAATATATACTTAAAATAATTAAATGAGCTTTTGCATTTGGTACACAATCAGTTACATTTTTAAAGAAATTGTATGGTTTCTTTTTTTGGTGTCTGTGTTCTATTGAAGCACCTATTGAATGAACCTACCTGTTATAATTTAATGCAATTATTAAATCATTTAACAATAAGTTGAAGGTAAGCATTTACTTCCTCTTGTCATTCCAGGTTAGGTACCTGCCCGTACTAAATTATGGGGGCCCCCAGTCTCAACACAGTATTTTATATTACAATAATTGTTTAAGTGTCTCCATAGAATATAGAAAATATATTTAAGTATAAAATATTAAGTGTATCATGCATAAACGCTAGTATAAATCTGGTTAGAAAGTTTTATATTAATAAGTATTGAAAAATAAATATAAACTACAATTAACCCTAACAATATTATTAATAAGGGGACTGCACATAGTGAAACATTAAAAAAAAAATTATTTCTATCTATTACTTAATAAAAAATGTTACCAGAATGCCAGCATACTATTTTTTTATTATTATTTTGTATTTGTTTGTTAACTAGGACTGAGATTTTGATGCCCTAAAAAATCTGAAAAAATGGGAAAATAACTTAAAAACTCAAAAATAAAGCACTATAAAAATGCATTTAAATTATTATTATATAGGTTGAACATTGTAAAACAAATGTTAAATGATACTACGGTAGTGTATTTTTTTGGTTTTTATTTGTGTAGGTTGTAATAAAATTAATAAAAATTAGATAAGAAGTATAAGCTCTAATAAATATTAATTAATTTAAAAGTTGAAAAAAAAAGTATGTGTAATTAAGTACTTAAGAAAATGTAAGAATTTACTGGATTTCTTTTACTAATTTACTTTTCTGATGTAGCATGATAAATTTAAAAATAAAATATAGCAGGTAAGTGAATGTCACTCTTCTGTATAGTAGGTTACAAGTGTGTTACTGTAATGGATGGTATTAAATTTGAATTCAATGATAAAATATACAAAAAACGATTCCGAGTGGAGCAGTTTGGCAGTTTGTCAGTCTAGGATATGTTATACTATATTAATTATTTGTAATTATTATTATTTTTTTTTTAATATAGATATCTATAAAATAAATTCCAAGTTAATCAAATCATATTCTTAATGTGTCCAATAACCCAAAGCTAAAATTGTTATTTTTGGTTATTAATTTGGTAAATTCATCCAAATTTGAACTTAAAATAAACTGTGTTTGAATAGTTTTTAGATTTTTTTGCAGCAACAAACATATTTTATTACCATATGCTACTCCGTGACCAGTATGTGATTCTTCGTTAAGTACTCTCCACTGATCGCGCCAATTTTGCATACATCTATATGTTGGGTTAATTCTACCATTCACAAAATCTTCAATAGGTTTATTTGACATTGCTAAAATACTCTCATGATAACATCTATTAATAATAAAAAGTATATAATAAAAAAGTATATAATTCTAGAGGCAGTTCTTCAGTTTAGAAGTTTATTTAAAAAAATACACTTTCAGAAAACACAGACAATTACATTTTTGTATTTAACCAACTAACCAAGTCAGCATATTGATAACAGTTTGTTCTATTTTTAGTTTGTCTATTGTTGTTATTTATATGGAGTGCGTGCAACATTTTTGGGTTATTTCATTTTTTTTTTTTAAATATATTGACAAGTGACTTTATTTGACAAAACTTTTTTTATCCTAACCCAACTGTTGAAGTGTTCAATTATTCTAAAACTATATAAAAAAATGAATAATCAACAAGTGGACAGACCTTCACATTTATTAGATCACGATTATTGTTTACCAGGTATATTTTTATATTTAATAACTTATTTATTCAGTTATTCAAACACAATACAGACATATATAATATATGTATTATACAATAATTCAATTATTTACCACCTAATTTAGTTATATATCCAGATATTGTTGATGAAGTAGAGACACAAAGATGTGGCGAGTCTGATGACGATGATGTATTTTCTGACAGAGAAAATGAAGGTGAATTAATTCAGAGCATCTGTTGTCTTGTCTAAAAAGAAATTGGTTTTCTGTTAAATTATTTTTTTACCTGTTTACATTATATTAAATGACATAGTTCCAGTAGAGCAAAATCCGGAGACTTACGCCATAATTCCAGGAGTTCAAGTTGGGTCTCAAGTCTATGTGGATAACTTAAATTTTAAGTACTATAAAAAAAGTTCTGTACGAAACCGTTTGTAAGTTCATATACCTGATGGAAATTACGATTAGAAAAATTAACATTAATTATAACTTATACCCTAACCTAACCTTTACTTTTTATGTCCATAAAGATATTTAGTTTGCCACAGAAAAAACCATAACGATTGGCCATTTTGCCCAGCCACAGCTAGTGTTGACTTAAACAATCCAGGTTACCTGTCATTAAAACGATTGCATAACCATAGGCCTGAAATAATTAATAAGCCATTAGCATTTTTTAGAGAAGCAGTCTCTAAAAGAGTCCTTTCACCTGGAAATTTATCCTCTTCTGTTAGACTAGTGAACAACCAGGAAATTGTCAAGTAAGTATAACCATAAAACAATAATACATTTCATTGTTCTTAAAAATTGAAATTGTAGTCACCCTGAAGCAGCAGAAAACTACACATGTCTTCAAACAGGACATAGAGTTAAAAGACAGCGACGTTGTAGGCGACCTCCTACTCCCACCTCACTAGATCATTTAATACAAATATTAAATGATCCCATCCATGACACAGCCACAGCCACAGCCAAACAATTCAAACACCTCCAACGAGGTAAAAATAATAATATATATTAATAATTTAATAATAAAAGAAACAAATTAATCATAGTAGTCATAACAAATCAATCACTTACATGATGAAGTATATTTTTAATATATTTTAAAAATGTAGATTTTTCCGAAATGATTGGCCTTTGATAGTTGATGGAAACCAGGTAGGTGTTGTATTTGCCAATATGGAAACAATAGAGAGGTATCGAGCAGAATTAGGCACAGTTGTTGTAGCTGTGATGGTACATTCAAAACGGTTCCTAAAAGTCCATTAGAACTTAAAAATGGAGCTTTTGTCACATTTCAAATAGTGTATAAAAGTGTAGTAAGTAGAATTTATTATAAATATTGATAATTATAATAATAATAATATTGTATTAAAATTCAAAATGTATTGTAAATTGAAGAGAAAATTTTAAAAAGCGTTTTTTTTTTCTTGAACGTCATATTCTGATACTTTTTTAGCGCATAATATAAATATTCACTCTAATCATAGTTTATCAAGTAAATGTATACCTCTTTGCAGTCATTCCCAATGGTATATGCATTCCTCATTTTGATGAATCAAGAAAGCTACCAAGCACTTTTGAATGTTGTCCGTAATTTGCTGCCATTACATTATGAACAACTAAGCATCATAACAGATTTTGAGATGCCATTAATGAATTCTGTTCAAATTGTAATTCCTGAAAGTAAATTGATGGGATGTTGGTTTCATTTTTGTCAGGTAAGCATATATAAGTAAAAAGAGTAAAAACATTAAATGTCATTTTCAACACCATCTTTAAATGTATATGATGAATTTCATTTCACAGGCAGTCATAAGATACAGTAAGCGGAAATTGAACAGTGTGTATCATCTTTTTCAAAGTAGCCCTATTGCAGCCAGAGTTTTGAGAATGGTTGTATAAGCATTATAGTAGTAAAGCATTATAATAGTTTTCTTGTATTTTATTTCACAATTTTAGGTATTAGCTCTACCACATTTACCTGCGTACAGAGGCCATCCAGATTGTCCTCAACATGATATTAATGATGGTTTCAGGGCTGTCATTAATTATGTTCAACAGTTTCCTGAGATTGAGGAACAATTGAGAACTTTTCTCATTGGATATGTGGAAAGATACTGGTTGACTCAAGTTGGACCAAGGATTTTAAGTGTTTTTGGGTGTGAATATAGGACCAATAATTATTTGGAATCTTTTCACTCGACTTTGTTGACACAAATGTCAAAACACCCTAATATATGGGATTTTATACGTGAGTTTTTCTTTTTAATACTATTTTTCTATAATTTTAATATTATATAGGTTTCATTATATTACGAAGGTGTGTAAATTCTTCCTCTACATAATCAATATTTATCATTTATGTTTAATCATTGGTATATTTTGCTTATTATAGAGAAATTGATATTGATTGAAAATCAATGTTTTGTAGAACTACATCAAGCACGACAAAATTATACGGTACTTTATTTTAAATTTTGTATTTAATAAATATATAATGTAATATTCCCTAGTAATTATTATAAATATTATTTTTTATTTGTTTTTATAGTTAATAAGTAATAACTAATAAGTAATAACATTCCTAGACAAATCATAGAATATAGTTTAATTAATTAATTTAATATTTTAATATAAAGAAGAATGATTCATAAACAAGAAAATAATATTTATATATTATATAAAATTTACAGATTAGAGATACTACTTCGAGGCAAGAAAGGTTTATAAAAACTCAAATTATTCGTCAACATGTACAAACTTTGAATGTTGATGGGGATATAATAATGTTCCTCAGGAGGGTAGGACATCATAATGATGGATATGTTCAAGGACAGATTGGTCGATTTCCTGTAAGAAATTTAACTATGAATTTTAATAATATTTAACAATTAAAGGTATAAAATAATTTGTAGTTATTTTTTCTTTTAACATATTTACAGGATGACAACATTTAATTATAAATCGCCTGCTTAAATGACAGTTTGTTTGTGGCACAGATGTTTGATGATATAGACTTTATTAATAATATACTTAGACTTAACATTTAGTGACAAGATGTGACAATCCCAAACTTTTTTATATATGATTATTTGTAATTGTGTGTTATATTTTATTTATACCTACGTATTGCTTGAATAATTATTTCCTATTGATTGATTAACAATTTTAGATTCTAAGCAGAGCGATGAATGTATTGATTTTACAATGATAATATGTGTAATGTGTATTGAGTAATGAGTATAAAAGTGTGATTTACATTTTACAATATACCTGCTATTATATTATGTTTTAACTGTACATCTTAAGAAGAAAAACAAAGATTTTAAATTATTATTTGTTAATTATAATAACAGTAAGTATATAATATATGATATGATATTATATACTTGGATAATAAAATATTCAAATAGTAACCAAATTTAAATCAATAATATGTGAAAAAAAACCATGCTTAACCTAAGTTTATTGTAGTTTGTAACATTTTACCCAAGATCAAAACAATTATCTAATACTTTATATATTGTAATATTATAAATAAATTACCTGGTTTGTATCGACCGTGCATTATAAAAAGTTTCCATATACTGTGTATATGTTGTATATGTATCACTGTGTAGACGTGTAGTATAACTGTAGAAGTGTAGACTGTAGTATCAGACTTCATTAACTTCAGTGCAAACGGGTGTAAACTGTAGAAGACGTGTTAAAATATAAAACCTCTCAAATAACTCGTTATCGCAACTTCGAAAATATATTTGGTTATTTTGGTCTTCAATGAGCACGGTTGTAGTGATATACCCATCGAAATAGACAAACAATACTATTTATATTGTATTGTTTATCTATCTCGATGGATATAATCCTATAATTCACTGACCCCTATCAAGATAATATTCTGATGTTATTATAAATATGTATTTATTAAGAAGTACCTATATTTGCTATATATTCGCTATTTATAAACTTACATTGGATATAATATATTTTTTAACGGCGGACTACGTAGGTTAGGGCGTACAGTATCTCACCTTGAGCCCAATAAAATTCCCATGCTGAATTTTTTTCAATATTCAAGGTTGGTAACAAAACATTTTCCTTATCACGATTGGGATAACTGTACCCAGCCCGTATAGAGCATCATCAGGGTAGGCAATAGGGAAAAATATCAACAAAACAAAATAGCAGTCACTGCTTTTATAATTTTTGATGAGCAGGCTACTATTGCTAATGTAAAATAGCAGTGCTATTTACACTGCTACTGCTATTTCTTACCATCACTAGTGGCGGTTGACAAGAGCGTAGACAGGTCGCTGCGGCACCTGTACTTTGTACCGGTTGCCGTTACGGACAGTGTCATCCACCCCGTGAGCATGCCTATGAGCTGCGCATTTATGCACAAACGGAAATTAAAGCTGCGAATTCCAGTAGGAGGAGTGATAAAATGTATCTGATTTGAATTGAGAAACATATCATAATGTATGTTTCAAAATCAAAAATGCGATAATCGGAGATAAACGCATGAAATATTCGGGTGATGAGGTTTGAAAAAATTGTATAATCTTTCTGCTACGTACATGAGTTTACCAGGTAAAAACTCAACATTCACATTGTATATTAATAATTTGACTCTAGGCCAATGGCCATATATATTTTGTGCAGGCAAAAACTTTAGCTAATATTTCCTTTTCAATTTGTGCAAAATTAATTTCAGTATCACTCAAACACCTTGATGCGTAATTTATTGGTTTATTATTTTGGAAAATACAGAATCCTATAGCTCTCTCAGACGCATCTGTTTGTATTTCAAACGTTTCTGTTAAATTAAAGCTATTTAAAACTGGATAATTACAGAGTATTTCCTTTATTTTTTCAAAAACTAGCTTATGCTCTACAGTCCAATACCACACAATATCTTTTTTAAATAGTTCTCTAAAAGGGGTTACTATTTCAGATAGGTAAGGAATAAATCCCCGCAGGTAATTGATAATTCCTAGAAATTACTGTAAATCTTTTTTGTTACATGGTTCATTTAATTCCCTAATTGATCTTATTCTTTCTTCATCAGGTTGAACTCCTTCACTACTAAACAAAAATCCTAAAAACTTTACCTCAGGCACTTTATATTGCAACTTCGCAAAATTAAACTTAATATTAAATTTTTTTGAAGTTTTTATTACCTCATTCAACGCTAAATTATGCTCTTCTATTGTTGAACCTGCTACTAATATATCATCAAAATATTTATTTATTTATTAGAATTAAACGGGCGAGCCCAGTTACAATTTAAACGTGGAACAAAAAATATTTACATAGATTAGGATTGTTGTATACAATAAATTAATTGATTAAATTACTGTAATAACGCAAAAATAAAAGAAAAGAAGTTAATATAATATGAATAAAATTCTAAAAATAAATAATAATATAACTAAAATATTTAAGTTAATACAACTATTATATAACTAAGGCTCCTGCCAATAGATATATATTACTAGTAGAAGATATGAGGATATTAGAAATAAAAATGGTGTTTGGTTGATTTATTGAGTTACACTAAAGGATCTGTATTGTTCTCT
The DNA here is from genome assembly GCF_037042655.1 of Diuraphis noxia. NCBI lineage: Eukaryota > Metazoa > Arthropoda > Insecta > Hemiptera > Aphididae > Diuraphis > Diuraphis noxia. The sequence continues at coordinate 86,008,388 of NW_028301711.1, read as the reverse complement.
ACTCTTATAAGAGCTGGATAATAAGCTACCAGATATAAATATTAAAATTGCGCTATTATCCTCCTCCTGATCGTCGGAGGGTTCTCAAGGTCGTGATTCGAGAACGATCAAGTACACCGTAGTAATAAAATATTAATTATTAAATTATAAAAATATAATAAATATAATATAATATATAAAATTATATAAATATATGAATATTTATTGTTTCTTCATAATAATAATAATAGAAAGAGTATCTCGGCATATTAAACACACGCACTTGCCTTTAATGTCAACAAAAAAAAACTCTAACTCCCATTCCTGATTAAAATGATAAGTTTTACACTTTTTATTTGCATTCATTTTATTTGTTGTAAATTCTAAATAAATTTGCAACTTATTAACGAAAATATACGGAACATATACGCGTTGCACACTTGCCCATTTACGACTAATTGACGGTCGAGCTATAACTGACAATAATTCTGACTATGTATTATGATTAACCGATAATGGTAAATTCTAAGAATACAATATAGCAATCCGCATAAACCGATTATTTATTACGCGATCGACCGATAATGGTAAAATTAATTTTTATAACGATCGACCTACATTGCTTACCTAATATACATTGGTCCTTACATACAGGTTTCGTGTATTGCTTCCGACCTGATAAAAAAGATACAAGTCAAGAAAAGAAAGGATCACGGAGACCTGATTAGAACAATTTTTTGGTGAGTATACTAATTAGTATGATCAACTATATCAAAAGCTTTTGAGAAGTCTTTGAATATTACGTCCACCTGACACTTTAATTTAAATGCATTTAAAATAAATTGTTGCAAAACCAAAAGATTTAATGTAGTGGATCTACTAGGCATAAAGCCATGCTGCTCTTCAATTATACAATTTTTAAAAAGGGGACTAATTTTCCTATAAACAATACCTTCAAATATTTTTTGGAATTATAGATATTATAGAGACAGGTCGATAATTAATTATATGGTTTATATTTCCGCTTTTAAAAACAGGGGAGACGTACGATATTTTCCATTTATCTGGAAAGAGAACGATTGAATAATATTAGTAAGGGTGTTGACAAAACAAATTTACACTGCATAAAAAATATATTGGATATTTTGTCAGGACCAGGACAAGTTTTATAAGTTATGTCATTGAGCGCATTATAAACATCGGTGAGAGTCAGCGTACATGCATTATCGTAAGAATCCGAAATAGTTTTCTAGTCTGATGGTATATTTAAAACATGGGAAAAATAATGTGCGAAACTGTTTGTAATATCATCACCACCAGAAATAGTGTTACTATTGTAATACATAGAGTTCGGAAGAAATTGAGTTGAACGATTGCTATTTACATATTGCCAAAAAAAATTAGGATTTTTAGTAATGTAGTTTTGAGTTTTTTGGATATACATATTGTAATCTACTTTATTTTTAGCTTTACAGCGTGCACGTAAAATAGAAAAAATATTATAATTATGTGAAGTAGCTAGGCGACTGTTTATATATTTTATGAGCAATTTTTTTTATCAAAAATGTATTTCTTTAATAAACGGCTGAACCAATGAGGATGCTTTTGGAAATATAAAGTTTTAATTTAATAAAAGGTATTAATTATTTTAAAAACGTTTTCATAAGATGTATTTACTGCGTCATTGATATCTAGACCATTAAATATGCCATTCCAGTCTAACGAAGCAAAATTAAATCTAATACAATCATAATCACAGTTGATAAAATCATACATTAATTGCTCATCATAGTCTAAGTACTTAAATGATAAAATAGGCAATTCAATTGTCAGGGCTGGGTGGTACATAGAATCTAATGGTAGTAACGTGTTATTTTCATTAGCTACAATGATATTAGACATGTTGGACAAAGATGTTGGATGTCGAGCAACGATCCAGAGCGATTATATATTAAATTAAATTGAAATAAATTTAGAAAAGACAAATGAGCTTAAACATTAGATTCAAGTGAATCAGCACGAGCACCCATAGGGACAACCGAACCATTAACAGATTGCCAATTAATATTTGGAAGATTATAATCACCACAAATTAGCAATTTAGAACTACAATTTTCATTTAACAAAACATCAATAGTATTAAAGTGTATATCATAAACATTAATATCAGAAGCAGGTGGAATATAAACAGCTCCAACAATTAAAGAGGAACATTTATCACTAATGAATATAAATAATTGTTCAACTGAGCTATCGCAGATAGAGATACGACGGCATGAGAACCGTCTATTAACTGCAATCAGCACTCCGCCACCTCTTGTAATAACATCACGAGTACTGCAACGATCACATCGAAAAATATTGTATAGGGGACAAAGTCAAAGTTCTGCATCGATAACATTGGTAGATAACCATGTTTCCGTAAGTATAATAATATCATATTTACAGAGAGAAATATTACGAATAAAAAAATCTAGTTTAGTATTAATACCTCGAATATTCTGATAGTAGATGGATAGTTGATTTACATTTGCTGGGCTCGTTGACCGTTTTTTTAAATGGTCGGACAGTTATTAACAAACTTAATAAAAAGATCGGTTTCACCAGGATCTTTACGTGATTTCATTTCAGTGGCAACAGAAGAATATAGATTACGCTGTTGTAACGTTTCATCAGATGAAACTCGAACAGTTTTAAATTTGTCAACATTAAATAGATGCCGTTTGACTTTTAAAATTTGAAAAACATCCGATGGTGACGGCATAATGACACGTATAGGACGAGGCTTATTTGAGAGCTTTCCCAATCGATGAATAGATAGAGGTTTAGTAGGCACGCTGATGACATTAAATATTTCGTCAACAAGACTAGAGTCATTTTGCTGGTCAGCACTGGTTGAAAGATCTGGTACATTAAATAGTATAATGTTGCGAGCTCTGGATTGACAGTCCATAAATTCAGAGAACAGACTTTTTTGAATAATAGAGTGATTATTGGATTGAGAGCAATCAACTGACGACAGTTTAGACTCAAGTTGTTCAATTCTCAATTTTAACGACTTATTTTCCTCAATTAGTAATTACCGAAGTAATTTGATTGGATAATACGTCAAATTTGGAATCAAATGAAGCTAGCTTTTTATCTTGTAATTTAATAGATCCACGACATAAATTAATTGACGATATGATTTTATTTTGTGAAGTTTTTAAATCATTAATCATAACAATAAGTTTGCTAAATTATCATTCGAGGTAACTGGTGAAGCAGACGCCATAATGACCGCCAACAGATGTATACAAACGATAAGACAACCCGATAACGGAAGCGCACAACAACCGACCGACACCACGGACTGTAGACGATATACATTTACGTTTTTAATGTTACCAAAATATTTAGAAGTCATTTTTTGAAACTTCTCTGGGGCAGAAGATATGCCAAAAGACAATCTTAAGTACTTATATCCTCCAAAAGGTGTACTAAAACAGCAATAGTTCTGTGATTTCTGATCTAATTCACATTGATAAAATCCATCACGAAGGTCCAATAAAGTAAAATATTTTTTACTTGATAAATTTAATTTAATTTCTTCTAGTGTTGGTATTTGGTACATTTCCTATTACTATATTTTTATTAAGCTCCCTGGGATCTAAACAAACTCTTAGACTTTTGTCTGGTTTTTCAATTATTATTATAGGACTCTGCCATCCGCTTGGTTCTTTACATTTTTCTATGATTTTTAATTCACACATTTTATCTAGAGTTTCTTTTAATTTATTTACTAATTTATAAGGTACACTTCTTGGTGGGAAGATTTTAGGATTAGCGTCATCTTTAACTTTTATAGACATTTTTTCTGGAAATTTCCTAAACCATTAAATATATCATTATACTTTTGTAAGAATACATCTCTTTCTGTTTTACTACTATTAATTTCATTTACTTCTTTAATTTCATAATTTAGTTTTATACAATCCTTTAACCCTAGTATTTGTAAATCATTATAATTAACAACTTCAAAATAGGTATTAATTTCATTCTTAGAGTTTTTTACATTTACTTTAACTCAATGACTCTATTTTAAATCCTCCAAATGATTTAATAACTACTGAACTTTTCTCTAAGTTTTTATTTAATTTTTTTAATTCTTTAAGAGGCATTACATTCAACTGAGCTCCTGTATCTAATTTAATTTTTAATTCCTTTTTACTATTAATCACAACAATATCAGTCCAATTTATTTGTTTCTCTGACTCAATGCTATTTAATGACTAATACGTTAATTCTTCTTCCTCATCATTACTATTATTACATTGAACCTCATGCAACTGTCCTTTATTAGCACCTTTTCTACACTTTACTGCAAAATGGTTAAGTTTAAAGCAATTATTACAAGTTTTTCCATACGCAGCCCTATTCATTTATACCATGAGATATGCCACATCTGTTACAACTAAATACTTTAACATTATTATAATTTTGACTTTCCCCTAAATTTTTATTTTTATAATTTACCAGATTTTTGTTCTTATATATATGTTCCTGTTTTCTTTGTGACTTATTATTTTGCTTAATTTTACTCCATCCTTTTGATTTGTACTGTTGCCGTTCTTCAATTTGATCCAGAGCTGGACTTTCTTTTTGAACCAAACGTCGATGTATCTCGGCCTGTTCAACCGCTTGACAGTTCTTGATGATTTTGGACAACGGCAAATCTTCTCCGAGTAATTTTGTCTGCAGATCCTTATCATGTATACCAAGTACTATTTGTGAGCACAACAGAGTTTCTTCAGCTTCTCCAAATTCACATGACTTGATAAGTTCGCGTAAGTCAGCATAGAATTTGTCAAATGATTAATTTTCATTTTGCAGACGTGCCACATGAACTTCTTTTGGTTTTTGATATGTTTCAGTAGCCATGAAATAAACTTCTACTTCTTGCTTAAATGTTTTAAAGTTGTCATTTATATTACCAATTAATTTAAGGTTCGCCGGTCTGTTGAACTCCATTTTCATTTATTTATTTTTATCAATTTGAATCCAAGCAATTAAACAATTCACACCAAGGACGTTGATTATTGCATATACAACTCCAAATACTGCACCATGTTTTATATTTTACTTTTAATTAATTCAAAACTACATACTTATTTAACAACTATTTTACTATGAAACATAACTGACTTAATAACTTTATATATTATACGTGCATGATGTTGGATATCAATATATCATTCGACTCACATGGTCTGAACAAAAGATAATATAATTGATAATAATAATAATAGTCTAAGCTAAGCAATGTTAGTAACAAGATTAGATGTTATTAACAAATACAAGGTAGACAACAACTTGTTTGGTGCTGGGCTAATCAATTTAAAAATATAAAAACAGAAAAAATTACTGGTAGAGGACATCACACTGTCTCAGATTGGTATAATTTGTGTCGAGACGTTGTGGTTGAACAGTTTAAACGTTGAGAAAAAATGGGAGTTAAAGGATACATCGTACAGATTGATGAGTCTCTTTTCCAAGGCAAACGAAAGTACAATAGAGGCAGATTACGATTGAAAACGATGAAGAAAATCAAAAAATTGAAAACCAAAACTGAAATTACGGAAATCGCGTTCAAGGACCTTGGGTGTTTGGTATGTGCTGCTTGCGTCAAGATAATATTTTAGAGCGCCGTTATTTTATAGTTGATATAAGAGATCGTGAAACATTACTTCCCATAATTGTCCAAGAAATAGAACCTGAAACCACAATTTATTCAGATGAATGGAGAGCTTACAGTACTCTTAAAGAACATGGTTTTCCTCGCCAAACAGTTAACCACAGCAAAAATTTTATAAATCCACGTACAGGTGCTCAAGCACAGACTATTGAATACTTATGGAAACACATGAAAGTAAAGTATGGATCAGAACTCGTGGAGTGACCAATCTTCTTGAAAGACAATTGCAAGAAGAATGGTGGAGATCCGTCAATCAAAAAAATGTTTTTGAATGTTTTTACATGATATAAAAAAAACATTTTTGTAAAAAAAAAAATTTGAATAACTGTTAACAAACAGGCTATTTAAAATAGGACAACTGTGAACCATCATTCATTGAGCAGGTTAGTAACTTAAATTTGTAGATTTTTATATATGATTTTTTTTTTTGTAGATAGCATACGACACGTGTGCCCAATATTTAAAATTTCCATCCATTTAAATGGTATCCACTTCATTTATAAATGTCAAATTTTTTGGCATGAAATACAAATATATGTTTTTCCAAATCGTTTAATATTAAAAATGACTCATCGCTCATAGTTTTTATGTTTAAATTTTCCAAAGCTTCGTGTACTTCTTGAATAGTTGTGGGATTTACGGTGAGCGTTTTCCGACGATGTTCGTATACATTTTTCCGTAAACATTTTGTCTGTTTCATTAAATTCAAAACAATTATTATGTTGAATTTCTTTAAAAATAATTTTTTCTGGACAAACAAATATGTCTTATGTTGCCTTCCGTTTACAACTTTTATTAATAATTTTTCGATCAACAATTTTCGTTTCATATATGGATTATAATTATGATTAATATTACTATCATGTAAATTTTTTTAAATCTCGTCATTTTCATTAGTGTATAATTTAACACTGCATGATCGAATCACACATTTCCAGCGCGTTGTTCCATCTAGTTTCGTATTTGCAAACGAAAATTGATAATTTTCAAACACTAACATACGTTTACCTCTATTACTTTAAATACATTTTGCCATAATTTACAAAGTAGGTACCTAGTTAATTTAAGTAATCTCGAGACTAATATGAAAACGTTGCAAATTGCAGTAAGCACATACACTGAGCGCTTAATCAAGTTGATCAACCAATAAAAGAAAATCGCTAATATAAATTTAATATTATCGATATTAAAGATAACGATGAAAGATATTATATACTAATACTAGTTAGTAGCTATTCCTTTTATTATAGGTATCTTATTCTTGTCGATATCTGGTCGATCGATATCATTGTTCAATTATATTTCTGAGTGTTTCTATCCGTGTAAATATATCATTGTGTCTGCTGCCGCATAAATAAATAAAGTACTTAGACATGCAAAATAATTAAATCTTAATTTATATATGATTAGCGTATAAATTTTTTTTTATACATATTATTTAATAATAATAAGGTTAGTTTAGTAATAATTTACAGTCCGAAAAAAAATAGTTTTTTGGTAGTCTAACAAAAATAAAACGCGAAAAGAATATTTCATTGGTGACCAAAATAGTGTGGCTCGGTAACCGTCCTGCGGAGCCGTGGAAACATCTTTATTACGAATAATATGTTATAGGTATGTCATACCGTCATATGATGACCATTATGTGCTCGGTAACCACTCGTCGGAGCCGTAGCGTTATTATTCGTATGTGTATCCATTATCATTTCTTTGCACATACCATGTGCCAAACTATTATTCATATTTTATTAAACTTCTTATGCACTTGCCATGTGCCAAACTATATTATATTTATTTTGTGATTTCCATACCCATATTATTTTAAAATACTTCTTTTTATTGCACGTTGTGCCGATGTAAAATAAAACCCAATGTTTACCCTAACTCGCTCTTTTTCTCTCTCTTATTATTAAAATATTGTTTTCCCTTTTCTTTTTATATAAATCTTCAACATTCATTTGTTGATGCGTGTACCAAAACCTGCAAGTTCAACCGACTTGGTCTTCGGGTCAACACGCGTTGCGGCCAGGCACGTAATTTAGGGGGTGGGCGAAAGGAGCGATCGCCCCGCCCCCAAAGACCGTAATGTAGTAATTAATAATTATCTAATAAAAAATAAATAAATCTTGAATATAATATGTGAATTGGCCGCCGACCATATTTCTCCACTAGCTGCCGTGGTGCCGTGCATTAATAGATAATATTATCTTTGTTGTCCTTGCGTGCCATAGATAATAAAGACGTATTATCTATGTAGCGTGCGTCATTCTAACCATGATTAACGATCTTTAATCGTGATTCTCATATCGATCTTTTATAGTTTTATGGTCATTTGGGAAGTGAGTATCGTCAAATGCGCGAAATCTGTCTCTTACAGAAGGAAGGGAAAAAAGGGCGTTCGGTCGCTAAACCAGCAGGAGTACCAAACAATATAACAACAGGATGTCGGTGTTTGTCGCTCGTGCGACGAAATAACTTTTATTGTACACAAGGAGTAAAAGAAGTACAAACTGTTTAACATATAAAGATGGCGCGTGTCGTAGTCGCGATGTTTCGTAGGGCGAGTCGGCGAGACGAGTCGAGAGAGAGACGTGATCGTCGGCGAAACGGAAAATACGTAGTCACGAAGTGTCGGTCGCTCCGTTGCGCCGCGCGCGCGACGGTCGGTCGTACGTCCGGCGGCGAGTTGAGCCGACGGGACGTGGAGGGGGCGAGACGCGAGTTCGGTCACGAGCGGATCACCGCAGCTAGTTCCACGGTAAATATGCGTGCACCTTATCACAATGTTATCACAGAATACAGATATTATCAATTTATCACATATTAAATAGTTATCACTTTAGAAGTTAGAATAAAAATATTAAAATCGTATAAATTTAAAAAAGTATAAAATATTAATAAATTATGTATAGTAAATAGTGATGCTAAACTGTTATAAAAATTGGTAACTGTTATCAACTGTTATCGTTACAAAAAAAATAACAGTGAAAATAACTGTTACTGTTATTTTTGTTCATCCAAAGCATCAATTGTTATTATGTTATGTTACTGACTGTATTCCAGGGGTGGTACCAGTTCAGTTTTATCCTATTTTCCTCTTATATTCTTATATTTATATTTTAAAATTTTAAATAACTAGTGCCTAGCAATAGATAGGTAACCGATGGGTGATGTTGGTTCTCAAATTGCCTAAGCATCTTATGTGTTAAAATTGTTATGTTTAAATATCAACGTGTTCGTACTTAGTAGGTACCTACAAATTATTTTAGTGTAGGTACATAGGTCTCTTTCCCACTAATTGATATTGAATAAGTACATATTTAAATTGTATATGTGTATTATGTTATAGTTTGTGCCGTTTGTGGCTTATACTAATTATTTAATTGTATTTGTATAGTGCTTACATGTTATTATTAATTATTAGTAAATAAAAATATTTTTGAGCATTAAAAATGTGCATTTATTTATTTTTATTGTTTCATATTAAAATTATCACTTCATTAAAATATAACCAAATTTGTCTGAGGTTTTACTAAGGGTTTTGGGCTGTTATATTATTTACAGCAGTGAACTAAAGTTAACATGAGATCCCAATTAAAATATTATGTCTGTATAGTGTATAGTACTAGTACTATAGTCTGTAAAGGAAAGATTTTACAAACAGGATTATGCAGGTTTATTCCTGAAATAGATGTGTCCCATCTTGCAGTAAAATATTTTAGTATTATAGTATGTATCTGTTATACATAATTCATTCTGATTTCTTGCACATGAATGCTAGTTTCTATTGACTGTTATTGTCCTAGTGAACTAAGTTTCTAAAAGTGTAAAAAAAATTGTATCATTTTTTTAAAAATATGGATAGACGCACGAGTAATATTTGGGAACATTTCACTATTTTTGACCAAAATAAGTATGTTGCTAAATGTGATTTATGTCGAAAAAAATATTCTTTTAAGTCAACTATATATAATCTTAAAAAACATTTATCCAATTGTCATGGAATCGAACTGCCGATAAATTCTTCGAAAGTAAGTACCTAATAAAATCAAATATTTTATATTAGTAACTGAATAAATTTAATTACTATATTTAAATAGTTTAATAATATATTATAGAATTTTAACTTTAATCAACAAGTTTAAAATGAATAGTTATTAAAAGTATAGTTTGATACATTAATTCATTTTATTAGTTTGATATCTTTTTAATGCCAATATTACACAATACACATATTTACATTTATTTAAAATATATTCCAATTAATGTACAATATTTAATGAAATTAAATTAAAAACTGATCAAGATACAAAGTTTATAGATACTCTAGCAACTATTTAAATTTTATCAAATTTGTAATTAATTTATTCTAGAATCATAATGAAAGTGAACAAATTGATGATCCCTCATCAGTTGCATCAAGTTCTTCTGCAATATTACCACCAACACCGACAACATCTACTCCTATGACTGATGTATCTGACCAAATTTCTATAACATCTTCGTCAAATGCTTTCTCCTTGATCCAAGCTTCAAATTCTATAGTGCGCAAACGTAAACAAACATCTGTTTCAAATTATTTGCCTAAAAAAATATCAGTAGATGCTAAAAAAAAACTAGATCAAATACTTTTAAAACTTTTTGTAAAAGATTTTCAACCTTTTAAAGTTGTTGAAGATTCGGGTTTTAAAGAATTTGTTAAAGCATTGAACCCCAGTTATGAACTGCCAAACCGTAACTCTATATCAAAAGTCCATATTCCGGCCATGTATGAAAGATGTTTAGGAGAAATGAAAGAGTTGGTGTCTACCATTGAAAGTGCTTGTTTGACCACTGACTGCTGGACATCCAGGAACAATGAAAGTTTTATGGCAATCACCATACATTTCATTGACTCCGAGTATCTGTTAAAGTCTATACTTTTAGAGTGCCGTTCTTTTGACTTGAACCATACTTCAATTAATTTGAGCCAAGGAATTAAAGAAGTATTGGTTTCTTGGAATTTAAAAGACAAAATTACATTTGCGGTCTCCGATAACGCTTCCAATATTAAAAATGCCCTCAATTTATTGTCTTTTAAAAATATGGGATGCTTTGCTCATACATTGAACTTAATAGTACAGTCGGCACTTGTTCTTGAGAATGATCTGATAGACAAAGTTAAATGTATAGTATCACATTTCAGGAAAAGCACTGTAGCCTATAATGCATTTAAAACTTACCAAATAAATAATGGAATAAAAGAGCCAAAGAAGCTTATACAAGATGTACAAACTCGTTGGAACTCTACCTACTACATGTTCAATAGATTTGTTGAAATGGAAACATCAATTAGAGGTACGTTAGGTTTATTAGATAATGCTCTAGATACTTTGAGACCTGAAGATTGGATAATTTTACAAGATTTAATTAAAATATTAAAACCTTTCGAAGAGGCTACTAAAGCAATAAGTGGAGAAAAATATATGACAGCGTCGCTTGTAATTGTTATAGTCCAGGGTTTGTACAAAGTGTGCAATAATTTATTAAAAATTAATTTGTCCCCAAGAGCATTGATTGTAGCTAAAAAATTATTAGCTAATATGGATGCAAGGGATGGATTTAAAAACTGTGAAAAAAGTATGACTCTTTCTAAATGTACATTCTTAGATCCCCGATTTAAACACCTACCTTTCATGAATGTGAACCAAATAAAAAATGAAATAATTGAAAATATAGCACAAATCATTCGAGGCAAAGAACAACCGAGTCAATCAGATGTAAATATGCAGCCGACTCCTATACCCGAATCTGGAGAATTTTCAATTTGGAGCGAAATCGATATTAATGTGGCAAGATTTACACCATTGGGGAATGCTAAATCAAGAGCAATAGACGAAGTTCAACGTTACATGGACGATGTAGTAATATCCAGAAACCAAGATCCGCTTAAATGGTGGAAAGAACAGTCATAATTATCCTAACCTAAGTTTATTGGCCAAGAATTATTTATGTCATTTAGGTACATCAGTTCCCTGTGAAAGGATATTTTCAAGTGCAGGTTTAGTTCTGAATGATCGCCGCTGTCGTTTAAAAAGTGAAAAGGTCAATATGTTATTATTTCTTCATTATAATTCAAAATGATTTATATAAAAAAATGTTTTGTAAAATGTATTTTGTTAAATTATAAATGTAGTAAACAAGTGGTTTTATTATATTTATTTTATTATTATTATTACTATTATTATTATTATTAAGAGATGCTCTTTTTTTAACAAGTTTTTATAATTTTTATTTATAATAATATATTGGTTAAATAGCCTGAATTTTTTTATATTGAATTTGAATAAGTATCAAATATTATAATTACAAACAAATATTACTTTACCAGTTTTCTGTTAATTATTCAAATGTACTATAATGCATATTTTTTTATGTTCTCCTTTATAAAATTAATGTCTTCATTGATAAATGCACAATTAAAAAAAATGCAGGTATTTACTGTTTATAACTATTAACTTATGTAACTATTGTTAATTTATAATTATAATAGGTATTAGTATTAATAATTATACTATAGTACTTCGGTAGACAGTAGGTATTATAACAAACAAATTAAAGTGAATTGTTATAACGGAGTAACGGACTAGTCACTACTCACTAGTCACTACTGTTATCATGGTGTTTACTAACTAGTAACTATTGTCCATTTGTCTGTTATTCGTTATTCCAATATCCCGACGGGCGACGGTTATTCAGAACGATAACCAAGAAATAACTATAACATGTTAAAATCGATGTTTCTAAAAAAAAAAACACGGTAACTCAGTAACTGTTACTTTTTCTTCCAAGTAACAGCTTGTTATTGCTACTCGTCTGGTAACTGTTACTAATCACTGTTACTGTTATTTTCACCCATCACTAATAGTAAATAATAAATTAAAGATGTTTAATACATCTATGTCTTATAATATGTATGTAGTATGTAAGTTATTGTGATTTTGAAGAGGCATCATAATAAACATGATCAAAGTCAGTATGTATTGTTTGGCTCGATCGCTCTTCACTATTAATCGTTTCCAGAATAGATGATTTTTGTACCTCTGTTGGTTTTGTCAATTTGTTAGTTGATGCTTTATGTTTTTTTTTTGTAGAATAAAAACGTTGTGTCGCAATATTTTTGTGGCTTGGCAAGTTAGATACTTTTGGGAAAAATGAACCGGAATTGATTGGATTTGTTTGACCCTGTTGTAAAATTTGCACGAGGTCTTCAAGTTTTTTAATGCCTTTTAGTTTGGCTTCATCTGTTGCAGTGTTCGCCACTCCTACTGCTGCATTAAGTAGAGCTGTAAAGCGAGTTGATATTGAAACAGATTCATTTGGATGTACCGAATTTATTTTAACTCCTTCAACAACATAACGATTATGCTCATCAAAGGCTGATGTTTCTCGGTCTTCGTCAATAGAAATTTCAAATTTTTTATTGGACACTCGAATGCATGCATGTAGATGTTTACAAAAGTTTCCTTTGATTTTGTAATCAATACATGTGCATGTAAATTGATGGACACACACATGACAATTAGGACATGCCAAAGGACATCCTATAAAATTTTCTGTGTTATTAATTGTAACAGAGTATAGACTTTTATCTGATGTCGCCGATTGTACGAGCCACGTGTGTGTGTTAATATTTGTTATTTTGCTGTCTTCAATATGTACGCTTTGGTGATGACTGTGTGCAATTTGTTCCATCCGATATGTAGGTTTATTTTTCATCATTCGTATTGTCCTTTCAAACATCATATCCCTAGCGAAGCGCATCAGCAAACTGATACATTTGTCGACTCTTCTATTTTGTTTGCCTTGCATGTAACAATATTTTATTTTCTTGTGCATCGCTTCCAGATACATATTTGTGTTCAAAGATAAATCATGTCTATAACAGAATGCCCATGCTTTGGGTCTATGAGAGTAATAACTTTCAAAATAATTACCAAAATCTTTTGTTTCGTCGTCGTCTTTAAGCATTGCAATAAAGCATTCTATAGAATTTTGGAACTGGTCTACATCCATAATTTCCATTAATGTACGGCAAGCTTTGTATACTTCTGACTGTTTAGTAAGAGATTTAATCTTATTGAGATTTTTTCAGTTTTACAAGTTTCTGACCATTTCATTCTCTTACCTGTACCTTCTTTTCGGGAAGAACCTGACCGATGACAAGCATAATATGTTTTATTTCCAACCACTCTTTGAACAACAAAAAAAGACATAAATTTGAGCATGTTGTACAATCTTGTTCACACAAAGGACATTTGAGTAAACGTACACTACTTCGGTTGTCCACTCCATGAGCTTTTTGCAAATGTTTGTTCATATTGCCTTTATTGCTAAATGAATATTTTAGCTATCTGAAAATATATATAGATCATTATAGTACAAAAGAAATTTTCCTCCCAAATTGTTCTCAATTACCTTTTAAATTATATTTTATTAAATCTTAGATAATAAAACTAGTTCACTTATCTTACTTGTATGTGTTTAACAAATCTTTTGTACTATAATGACCTATATATATTTTCAGATAGCTAAAATATATACATATATGTATGTATATGTATATATGTATACAGAGTATCTAAGATGTAATAAAATTTCCCCATTGTAAGGAAAGTAATTTATGTGAACACATTTCCATAGTACACAATGTAGCAATGAAAAAAGAATGTAAGGACTGATTCACTCCAAGGTACTTATATTAATTTGTAAAATATTATAGATAATTAATACATTAATATTTTTCATATAACAGAATTTAAAATATGGAAGAGAAATGTTGAAAAAGAAGATCTGTCTTTCTTTGTTGTTCAAAGAGTGGTTGGAAATAAAACATATCATAGCTGGAAATTTTGTTATAATTTAATATTTTATAAATAGAATTCTGTACATTCTGTGTTTAGTTTTTTTAAATTAAGTCATACGAATATAATACATTAAACTGGATTTTTTGTAATGATATTCACATTATTATACAGTTCTGTAATATAAATAATCATATATATTTGTAATTAATATATCTGAACAAGATGTAGATTGACAATTATCTTGACACATCTTGGACCTATATACCTTTTCTAATAAACAACTAATGCCAAAGGCACAATAAATCCAGATGACCATCAATAATTCTTTTTACTTATTAAATATTAAGTAAAGAGTTAAGTTAAGAGTAACAGATTTATTATGTTTTATTTGTATTATATCCTGTAAACATTATTAAAATAATAAATAAATGTAATATTGTAATATTTATCTATTCAATTAAATATTTAGCTACACAATTATAATTAAACTAAGTACTTATAATCAGTGTTGAGACCAGATAAGTAAAAATTATCTAGATATAGTTAAAAGATTATTGCTCTAATATTATCTAGATTAAGATAAGATAGCATGTATTTAAATTATCTCAGATAAGATAAAATACCATAGACATATAAAGAGATGGACTGCGCTTTCCTCACCCCCCGTCCATTAAAGGCAAATCAACTATTCAGAGAGAGAGACAGACTAATACTAAAGGGTATCATGGATTATAAAATATTATCATATCAATTCTTCCAAGCTTTATTCTATAAAATCTAAATAAATATAAATAAATAATCTGAAATATTTTCATTTTTTACTTTAAATCGTGCTATGGTTTAAATATTTATTATTTGATAAACCTTGGGATTTGGGAAGATAATATTATATTAATCAAATTTAATCTCATGTGGTTTTTGAATTAAATCTTAAAATTATATATTTTAAATCAATTTCAATTTATTTATTAACATTTTAAATACTTGTTTTAAACACAATGAGGTACTGCTCAATTAAAGGTTGTGGCACTAGTGAAAAAAATGGCCTAATGATGCACAGGTAATTTATTTTTGTTGAAGAAATATAAAAACATTTTCAACTAATAAATTACTAGGTATACAAATGTAATCTTATTTACATTTTACAGTATACCTAAAGGTAGAGTTCATGATTGGACAGAAATGATAAAAAAACATATACCTGGTTTTGAAGCTACAAAAAATTCATTGATATGTGAAAATCATTTTACATATGATGATTATTATATTGGCGGTGTTTATGGGAAGAAAATCTTAAAAAAATCTGCAATTCCATGTATATTTATTGTAAATGGTAAAAATCTGTCAAGTTTGTTTAGTATAAGTTGAAAAAAGTAAAAAAAAGGAAAAAACAATTTAATTAAAAATATTTTTTTACAGCTCCTATTAAAAGACAATTAGCATATGATGATATTACCTCAACTAACAAATATGGTTTAAATATTTCTAATAGTAAGCTGTTTTAGAGAACCTTAGAAAATATTAACATACCTACTAATTTGTAAAAATCCACATCAATAATATGTATACATTTATTTAGGTACAATTTCAGAACTAAACAATACTACTATAATTGAACCTATACAATTATTTGGCAATGAAAATATGCTAGAAAAGAACATGTCAACATCCTATGCATGTCAGTTATTATTTAATTTAATTTAATTTTAAATTTTATAGTTTATACTTAATATTTTTTATTTAATAGGTACAGATCCATCTATTGATAATTTAAACACTTCCATTAGTAAGTTAATATTTTAAACACTAATTTTTAAATTATAACAAAATTGTTTAATAAATAATCCTTAGGTGGAATTCAGCATTTAGAAAGTACAAATACAACAGTCGTTAAAGTAAAGGAAGTAAACAGTAAACATACTGAACCGGCAAAGAAGTAATTAATTCATAAAATGACTCAAATTAGTAAACATTTTCAACATTACAATATTATGTTTAGGAAGCGAAAGTGTTTTGTAGGTGATTTTTCAGATCCTTTGGAAATAGAAAGTCCAAATAGCAGACTTAAATTTTGGAATGCTAGTAAACACATGTATAATGAGCATAAAAAAAAAATCAAGATCTTACAAAATGAAAACTACCGTTTGAGAAAAAAAATTAAGACACTGGATAATTTAGTGAACTATTTAAAAAATGAAAAAAAGATTATAAGTGATAATTGTTTTACAGTTTTAAAGGTTTGTCTTGCTTAAAAAGTTACATGTTTGTGGCATGTACATAACAGGGTAATTGTATTAAAATATAATCCTATTTTTGTAGTATTAGTATTAGTAGTAGTAGTAGTAATAGTAATAGTAGTAGAAGTAGTACATTAATATAATTAACTTACATGTTATATTTATATATTAATGTTAAATGTGTTTAACTATAGATTTTCAGTGTATTGTTTTGGTGAATTTGGCGAGTTACAATTTATTTATGTGTGTAATTCACATTTTAGATAAGTTTTACATGGTTTTAATTTGTTCAAAAAATAAAGATAAAAACAAAAACAAAGTATTTTTTTAATATTTTATTACAGGAAACCTTACCTAGTACAGAAAATGAGATTATAATGAAGCAATTAAAAATGACAACTTCAAAATGTATATCGGCAGACATCCCTAAATTTGCATTAACCCTACATTTTTATTCACCAGCTGCATACAGTTTTGTTCGAGATTCTTTTAATAACGCTTTACCTCACCCTAGCACATTACGAAATTGGTATTCCTCGATCGACGGTTCTCCTGGTTTTACCTCTGAATCAATTAATGCTATTCGTCTTAAAAGTGAAGAAATGAAAAATAAAGGTAAGACTCTGTTGTGTGGCTTAATAATGGATGAAATGTACCTGAAAGAACATGTACATTATAACGGGGACAGGTTACAAGGTTATATAAGTTGTGGTATTAAAGATAGTGACTTTGATGGCTTACCAAAAGCCAGAGAGGCTTTAGTTTTTATGTTAGTAGCCTTAAATTCACACTGGAAAGTACCTGTAGCTTACTTTTTAATTAATGGTTTGAGCTCCCAAGAAAAGGCAAATTTAGTAAATACGACTCTTTCTTATATTCATGATACTGGAGTTTGTGTGAAAACATTGACATTTGATGGAGCCGCAACAAATATTTCTATGGCTAATTGTTTGGGTGCAAACTTATCATTATCTCAAATAAAACCTTTTTTTGACCACCCTGTAACAAATGAAAAAATTCATATTTTTCTTGATCCAGCTCATATGTTGAAGCTATGCCGTAATACTCTAGGAGACTGGAAAGAACTTTATGACCACAATAAAAATATAATAAAATGGAATTACTTTCAAAAGTTAGTAGATCTTCAGGAAAATTCAAATCTTCATGCGGGCTGCAAAATTAGACAACGCCATATCAATTACTATAAGGAAAAAATGAAGGTAAAATTGGCCTGTCAAACCTTTAGCAATAGCGTCGCAGATGCATTTGAATTTTGTTCTAAAGTATTGAAACTTGTAGATTTTGATAATGTTGACTCGACCATAATATTTTGTAAGACTTTAAATAACATCTTTGATTTTCTTAACACAAGAAATTTTTTAAGTAAAGGAACATACAAAAAGCCATTAAAGATAAATGATGAGCTTAATATCAAACATTTTATTGAAGAGTCTATTAATTATTTAAAAGGACTTACAGTTATAGTTAAAGGTGAATCACAGCCACTTGTGCAAAGTACTAGGAAGACAGGGTTTGTTGGACTTATTGTATGTTTAACAAGCGTTGAGAATTTTTACTATGATGTAATAATGACAAAAGTTTTAGATTTTTTCTTAACTTATAAGGTTTCTCAAGACCATCTGGAGTTATTATTCTCAAATATTAGATCAATGGGTGGGTTTAACAATAACCCTACACCTACTTAGTTCGAAGCAGCTTACAAACGTTTGATTGTACATGTAGAATTAAAAGTATCTTCTCAAGCCAACTGTACTGTACAAGATTATACACCAATATTAACTATCAGTTCATCTAAAAAATCCAAAATATTAGTTGACAATTTAGATATTTTATGTGCTGAAGATGACAATGATGATTTGAAAGAAAATATTGAAGTATTCATTAGCACTGAATTGACATATATGAATAATGTAATTGAATATATAAGTGGGTTTATTACACGAAAATTGCTCAGAACTGTGTCATGCCATATATGTTTAAATGTATTGACCAATACTGGTCATAATGTATTAAATAATACATTACTAAATATTAAAAATAGAGGTGGTTTGATTAAACCTTCAGAAGATATTGTATTAATATGCAAGACTGCTGAATTAGTCTTTAGATCTCATCAACACTCATTATCATCCTTAAAATCTAATATAATTCAATATCTTACCATAAAGGCTTCATCAAAATTACAAATTAATAAACTTTTCAATCAAATTTCGGACCACATTTTAGATCAATCTCCATTGAATAATCATTTACTTCAAATTATAAAAATCACTCTAAAAACATTTTATACAATTAGGCTTCATCACTTTAATAATAGTATTAGTGAACCCAAGGAAAGAATTAGATCACATTTGACAAAAACTATACATTTTAGGAATCAATAGTATTTTGTATAAATGTATACTGTACCTAGGCATTAAATTATTG
Organism: Diuraphis noxia; assembly: GCF_037042655.1. Lineage (NCBI taxonomy): Eukaryota > Metazoa > Arthropoda > Insecta > Hemiptera > Aphididae > Diuraphis > Diuraphis noxia. The sequence goes on along the minus strand of NW_028301711.1, from coordinate 85,989,144 downwards.
TCTATTAATGTATTGCTTTCTTGTAATTATATAAATAGTTTAATTAGATATTATAATATTAAACATTGATGTTGACAATTATAATTTATATTTTATAATATTTAATTAATAATTAGTAATTATTAGTTTTTACTTACACAGCACATACAAATATACAATATTGGAACGATTATAATTTTTTTTAAATTTGTATATACTAATATATTGTATATTAAATTATTTTATATTTCTATTTAATGTTTACATTTATTTTGATTGTAAATTGTAATCACTAATCAGTAATCACTATAATTTTTATTTTTTATATGGAATAATAAAGTTACATATGTCGTTTACTCCATGCCAACCTGTAGTATATATTTTTCTCTCTTTAACAATGATGACTTGACACCTCTCTCTCTAAGCGCAGTCCATCTCTTTATATGTCTATGTAAAATACAAACAAAATTTATCTAGATAAAAAAAAAGAGGAACATTTAAATGTTTAAAATAGTTTAATTTAACCAACAATTAAATTTATATTTTATTGTGGAAAATTAATATATCTACTAATAATTGAAATCTTAAGATTAAGAATACAGATTTTTTAAACATAACATAAATAATGACCATCAATATTCCACAATTTTTTTTATATATGTTTACCCATTGGCCATTTGTCATTCTTACTTACATAATTTCAAAGATTAATATAAGTATAATTTGTGTTTTAAAATGAATTAAAAGTTGAACAATGAGACTTATTAAATTAAGTACTCTATCTTATAGTACCCACCATAAAAATTAATCAATTTTGAAGTTTAAATTGTTAATAAATAACTACTTCCATAAACCATTTTTAAAACATTTATATTGTATTTAATGACAATACAAAATAAAATGTATGCATAAGAAACATTTTAAATTTTAAGCATTATAACTCAAAACATAATTCTTCCAAACAAAAATCTCTTTTTATTAATAACATAAAAATTCCAAATTAAAATTTTACATAATGCATAATAATAATGAATATTTTTAAATAATTAATAAGTGTAATATTATACTTTATACATAATCAGTTATTACTTTTCAACTTTAAAATAAAAAATAATAATAATAATATATACATGTACAATGTACATATACAAATGTTGGAAAGTTTTATTTGTTAAGTTGAAGACACCTACAACAAAGCAGCATTTCAAAAGTCTTATCGTTTAAACGATTTCTTCTGGGTGTCATTATTTGAGAGCCATTACCTACTGAATAAGCGTTCAACAGGTGCAGATGATTGATGGAGAGTTTTGTTATATTTGAAAAAAATTTGTTTTATTATTGAATATGAATCAAGAACAGTTAAATCTTTATTGTTAGTATTTAAATACGATGAAATTTGATTATTTACAAAATTTTGATTTGTTTGGTTGTTTACATCCAAGTCTAAATTGGAATATGCGCTACTGGGACCTTCAGATAAAATTTGAAAAAAATCGTCATCACTATTATTATCGTCCAAATGTACTTCTGTATTGAGATTATTGACTGAAGAAGAACTTATTGAAATGCATTCTTCTAAAAACATTTGTTTACAGTAAGATTTATATCTTTCAGGTACCCATGTCAGTTTGAATTTAGGATGACTAATTGCAGATAAAATGTATGGCTTACTTTTTGTTTTTTTCAAATTAATTATGTAATCAAATCTCTTTTCAATACTACTTATTATTTTCAAACATAAAGTTCTACAATGTATTAAGTCATTCATTTGTATCATAAGAAGTCTTAATGCCAATATAGAAGGAGCCACATAGCCTAGAAAACATGACTTTTCACCCTGAAGCTTATCTAATGATGTTGCCAGTGGACCCATTACTTTGGTGTACTCATCTAAGAATATCCATTCATTTTTTTTATTTTACATAATTTTAACTCTTCAAAAACTAAAGCCAAACTATCTTTATGAGAGACAACCTTTTGAACAGCATTGTACATAGAATTCCATCTGGTAATAAATGGCACAGGAAATTTACAATCACACAATTCTGTTACTTTATCCGATGCAACAGTGCTTCTGCTACACAAGTTCCAAAAAGAAAATAATTTTTTAAATACTGCTTTTGATATTTTATTGTAAGCATCTTGTTCTATTTTAGATATGTCAGTTGTAGCTATTAAATTTAAAGAGTGAGATATGTAGTGTAATATGTCTTGGCAAAGAAATAGAATTGGAGTCAAAATCCAACAATGAAAAATCAAATATTTCTAAATTGGGAATGTCGGAATCGTTTTCTGAGTCTGAATTATTTATAATTTCATTATTACTATCGGAGTCACTACTAATAATACCTAGATAATTTGGATCATTAACATTTTTAGTATTAATAGTAGTATCAATATACTGACTAAATGCTTTGCCAAAATTTGAAGCGTTGTCTGTTACTATATGTGAAACTTTTTCACAATTGATTTTATATTCTTGCATTATTTTAGTTATTACCTTTGAAATGTTTAAGTGTGTATGGCTGCCTTTTGTCCGTTTACAAGCTAATACATACGAATGTCGGTTGTAATTGGTTTCATTTATAAAATGGCACGTCATTCCCAAGTAACTTTTGTTGTTAGAGCTCCAGATATCAGCAGTTAAACAAATGAAATTTTGATTTTCAATTAATTCGGTCAACATCTTTACATAATACTTATATTTAGCTTTTAGTTCATTAGCGATTACTCTCCTATGTGGAAGTACCATATTTTGAGAAGTTAAGCCTTGAATCAAACGTTTAAAAGATGGTTTCTCACAAGTTATAAGCGGCTTCATTTCTTCAACAATGTAATTGAATATAAGATCTTTAACCTGTTACAAAAATGTAAACTTTTTAACTTTTTAAAAATTGTAAAAATAAATAATAGTATGTTCTTTTTATACCTATTTGGCTATTTAAATTCTTATGTCACTATCAAATTTGTAGATTTATAACGTTTTATTTAAATTACATTTTCATACAGCTACAGAAGTCAGAAAATAATATAGTAACATTTTAAAATAAGCAGTTCAATAAAATACAAAAATAATCAATGTACTTGTTTTTTTGAATCATAACAAAAATTTGTAATTTAAATAATTTAACTGAATATTCTTCTACCTATAATTATTAATTTACTTACCCAATAATAAGATGTCAACATTTAAAGCTAATTCATCTCATATGGTTTATTGGTCAATATTTAAAAAACCTATGCCTACCATTCTTATTTTAAACAATATATTTACTGATCTACTACCTAATTGACCTACTTAACCCATCCACAGAAAATAAGTGTGCCTTTATTGCTATAATATCATTCTAATTAATTCAAATACATAAAAATATATTGTTAACTTACATCTTTCTTTGAAATTTTAGATTGATTAAACGATAACTTTGATTGTTTTTTTCCAAATAAATTACTAGTACTGAGTTCATCGTTTACTTTTTTCTTTTTAGCATCTTTTTTGACTTGTACCTTAGACATCATAAAACTATGTTTAATCTGTAAAATGAAATATATAAAATTAGGTAATTATAAATACTATAGCAATAAATAAATAAATAAATAACAATTAAAAAATAGGTACCTTTATGTGACTGAGGAAATTTCCAGTTGATGTTGTATGGCCATTAATTACTTTGAAACATGTAGTACATTTAGCAGAAACTTTAATGCCATCAAGTGAAACAATGTTGTATAATTCACCATCAAACAAGTATGACATTTTGGACAATTCTTCATCAGGGGATTCAGTATTAGTAGTTTCATTTGCATGCTGAATTGTAGTAGAAGGATCATCCACGTATCTGAGTTCCAATGACTGAGTATTATGCATTTTTTTTTCACCGAAGTATCCACACATAAATCGGCGGATTTAATCATGAACCGTTTCATTTTTATAATTAATTTAAATTACTAAAATATCAACGGATATCAAAATGAAAATACGTAGCAATTAAGTAGTATTAAGGTTTAAGAATAAAAGTAGATTTCGTAATATTGTAAACACTTAACACTGAAGTCTGCACACAACCAACAAGCGACAACGACAAAGCGTATAGTCGTATAGATCTGATTACTATGAGTGATTAGTACCGACTTATAAGTTATAACAAAGCACAATCAATGATATTATGATATTATTATTTATTACTAAAATTGTCCGCGCGTAGTGCCATAGTATAAAATACCTATATAGTGCCCATAGATAACGTCATATTATTATCATTGGCGTAATAATTTAATTTCATTTTGGTCTATTTATAGATTGGGAATTAATTTTTTCCTGTTAAAAGCTTGATAGTTTTATACATTTATAATTATAATACGACGTTCGTATAATTATTAATTATTATTATTTTTGTTGATCGTGTTTTACTATATTTAACACTATGACTATTTTCTATTTGATATTTATAAAATGGACTCCATGGATGAATTGTATGCATATAGGGCGCTCAAAAAATTTTTTTTTCGATTTACTTATATTATCTAGATAATTACTAAAAAGATAACGATTTTTTTATCTTAGACAATCCTTAGATACCTATCCACATTTTCATCTAGATAAGATAAAATATAAATAAATATTATCTAGATGAAATATCTAGATAAATTTATCTAGATAAGTCTCAACACTGCTTATAATAATGACTATAATAATATGATACTACCAACTAATTTATGACTTTGCCACTGATCGCCCCCCCCCCCCCAAAAAAAAAAAAAAAATAAGCATCCATTTACATGCCTGGGTGCGGCTCGCAGGTCACCACTCAAGTGCTCCCCTTGAGTCGTGGGTGGTCCTTAAAAAACACTATGATCTCACATATGGCGACCATGACAGGACTCAAATGTCCAAAATCCCCTTTGTAACTCATAATCTATTATTTTTTTTCTCTTTCTCTTCCCTTTTCAATAATGTAAACTGTAAAATCTAGAAAATATAACTCTTTCCCTTTAAACTGGCAAAACAAAAATATAAAAATTATAAAATTATTGAATCGTGCACTTTTCCCCCATGGCAACCATATGGCAAATAAAATGTATCTACTTCAATCCTCAGAAATATTATTCCTTCTAATAAAAAAAATCATTGAAAACAAAACTTCTAATTATCAAAAAACAAACTCCAACAATCAATTATAGACTTGGCGTCTTTCGCATACCGCTTTACCACAGGCAAATGTAAAATTATATTATGTGAGCGCGTACGTACATTCAAAGGTGGCCCGTCAATATTCCACTTCGTAATATTATCCTTACCTAAATAATAGGTGGTTTGAGAAGTTTTATCCGACAAAGCACTTCTAGAACGAGATCTACGAGATGTACTTGGTCTATTACGCGTATTCAATGTTTTATTTGCGATAAATTCTGTATCAGAAAAATCAGACTCACTTTCACATTGTTCTTGTCTATCAGGCTGAACAAAATCAGGATCAACGGCCGAATCATCTGTATCATGTAAACAATCTAAATTTTCTGATTCTTCAACCCATGAGGTGATATTTTGTATCACTTTATCCATTTTTATATAAAAATACGAAATAATAAAATTACGAAACAAACCACAATACCTATAACAATATAAAATAAATACGGCATTAGTCGCGCGTAAGCGCTGCTCTCAGTTATTTGTGACTAATGACTTTGACCTTCAACACAAAGCAGAAATATTGCTAAATTCATAACATTTAATTTTTTCTATATTTATATATATGTCGATAAGAGGTATTTATAGTTTCACACGAAATACGCCAGAAACAAGCCAGTGATGACCAAACTCGTTTAAATGTGAGCGTGGCGCTCACATCGCGACCACTGACGGGCTAAAAGTGTTATGCAAGAGGGAGAATAGCGGGTCAAGGAAACATAATAAACAAAGGGGATCACATAGGGGAAATAATTATAATCATACCACAGGGAAAATAGAGTCGTTAGAAGTGTCCGGTCATCCAGTCGCCGCAGCTGTCAGTCCATACCGTCACCGTCAGAACGCAACAGCCGCATTCAACCAACATACACTGACAGAAGAATTTCTGTAAATAATTACTGGATAACAAATGTACATAGGAGGAACATAAAAAAAAAAAATTAATATATAATAAAATTGCCTTGGCAGGCATCACATGGTTTATAGGATAATGACAATATATATATATTTTTTTTTATATCAATAAAAATAAAATTATAATTATGATCACATCAGGATATGAATAAATTATAGGAAAATTAAAATAATAGATTTTTTGTTTTACAGGAAAATAATATTTTCATGTTACTTTGAGAGTATAAAATTTTTTTCTTTTTGAGAGATGTAATAATATTGTGGGATTATTGTTCGCAATCAAACAGATGCAAATTATTGATGAACTTGGTAAGTAAGTCAAATGAGAACAAAGATAATACAGATCAAAACAATATTAATATATTGCATGGCAATGTATCTAAATTCGAGAACAATAATATGAATAATAACAATACAATTATGGAAAATGTTGATAATATTAGTTGAATTTTACTCGTGATTTGAACGAACAGTTATCTAATTAAATAAATATTATATTGTGATTACCTCAGGTATTATTTTTAACTCAACATATTAATATTTATATTTTTATATAGTGTAGTGTTATATTTTTTTTAAATTATTTTTTAGATTCTATTGCAGATGTTTATGAGTTGAATTTTAGTCATGATTTGAACGAACAGTTATCTAATGAAATAATTAATGTGGATAATGATGTGATTACCTCAGGTATTATTTTTAACTCACTATAATATTTATGTTTTTATATTATACAATATTATAGAATAGTATTATTTTTACAATTATGTTTAGACATCAATCATAATAGTAATGGAAAAAGAAAAAGAAGACTGTTTGCGGAGAAAAGTCAATGGATCAGAGAACAAGCTAAAACAAAAAGAATGTATGGACAAGATTATATGGGATATCACAAGGAAGGAAAATCAGTATTCCATGATACTAAGCGTAAAAAAAAAAACATTAAAACCTGCGTGTACTTCATTTTATTGTATTAAGTCAAAACTACGACACTGCAATAGTTTCCTAGAGCATGAAAGACAATTAATGTTTGATAACTTTTGGAAATGTAGTTGGGAGGAAAAACGTACATTTTGTATTAACATGGTATCAAAACAGGAAACAAAAACAAGAAACCATAGCTGCCGGAGAAAGTAGTAGAAGAAATTTATCTTACACATATCATTTAAAATCTGGAGATGTTAACTTTGTTGTGTGCAAGACCATGTTTCTGAATACATTAGGTCTTAATGAGTGGATGGTAAGAAATTGGCTAGATTCTTCCAATCAAGTTAATGGACTTCCAAAAACAAAATTGAAAAAGATTGGCTCTAATGCAGTGGCAACTGATGAAGACCAATATGAAATATCTCCTCGTAGGTCTGTTTTAATGAGATATGACCACTTAAATGTATGGATTGACAGTTTAGCCAAGATGCCCAGTCACTACTGTAAACAAAAAACCAACAAACTCTACCTTGAAGGGCCTTTTAATTCTAAAATGGAGTATACTCGGCTTATTTACAAAAGTGTGTTGAAGACTCTATAGGAAATCCATTAAGTAATAGTCTTTTTTCTACAGTTATGAAAAAAGAAACCTTTCAATATTTCAACCAAGGAAAGATGTATGTGACAAATGTTCTAGTTATAAAGTGAAACAGGTGAGTGAAACTGACTATCAACAGCATATTAAAAAAAAGACAGAGCCCGAGAAGAGCTTACTAAAGATACCCTTGATGCTCAGGAATATAAAAAAAATGTATTTACCATGGACTACAGGCAGTCAAGTTATGCCCATCATTAAATGCCAGTGCACTTTACTATAGTATGAAGTTAAAAGTTCATAATTTTACAGTGTATAATTTAGCACATGAACACCGGTGCTCAAACTATTGGTGGGGCGAATCAGAGGGTGAGTTAGAAGCATCTGTTTTTGTATCCCTTATAATTAAACATTTAACTCAAAATTGCATTAAAGAATCTACAGCTCAAAATGACATAATACTCTATTCAGATGGATGTGGGTACCAGAATCGTAATAGTGTCTTATCAAACACTTTACTCCAGTTTGCAATTAAAAATAATATTACAATTGAGCAAAAGTTTTTGGTTAAAGGGCATACACAGATGCCTTGTGATAGTGTCCATAGCAAGATAGAAAAAGTTTTAAAAAATAAAGAAATTTATTTACCTTCAGATTATAGTAAGCTTACCAAAATTGCACGCCAAAACCCCAATCCTTATGAATCAATTTTGATGGTTCATTCAAATTTTAAAGATTACAAAGGTATTATATTTTATAGTAAGTCCATAAGACCAGGAAAATCAAAAGGAGACCCAGAAGTAAAGGATATTAGTGCATTAAAATATGATCCGATTTCTCATAATATTTATTTTAAGTTGAATTTTGATGATGAGTATCAGGATAATTCCACAATATAATCGTTCCAGAAAAAATATTGATTTCAACAAGCACCAAATTTATACCAAACAAGAAATGTACTAACACTTTCAAAGTGGAGTGATTTGCAGAAACTAAAAGTGGTTTTGCCCAGAGATGTGCATGATTTTTATGATAATTTACCACATCAACAACAGTTAAAGGCTCGCAAAATTTCCAAAGTTTAACAATTTTTTTATTTGTTTTTTTAATATTTTCTTTAATATTAATGTCAAAGGTTTCTAATAATATATAAGGTAGGTACCTATAAATTGTTTATGAATCGTTTTTAAGTTTTAAATATTATGACTGATTTTATTTTTAATAAGTTGGTTTCTATTCACATTATAATTTATGAATATTTGTTTTTAATAATATACTTAAATACAAGTTGATTTATTTTTTGTTCATAAAAATATTAAGCATTTATTTATATTGTATGTTTTTACTATGAGGAAGTAGGTACAAATTAAATTGTATTTTTTTCATTAATAATAATGACAGCTTTCTAATATTATATTAGGTAGATACAGGGGCGCCGAAATATAAAAATATATGTAGGACAAATCATAATTGACAACCCACCCACCCACCCACCATACCTAAATACCTATTTAAGTTAATTATCTTAATTTCATTCAATAAGGCAGTTATAATATAGATATATTCTCAATAAGTTCATAAAACTGTGTTGAGAATATAACAAGCAAAAATCCATAACTATGGTACCCACTTAAAAATCATACAAATAAATTATTACTAATAAGAAATATATAGTTTTTACATGAAATCTACAGAGGTAAAAGGGTATTTATAAAAAATTCATGTATTTTTATGTTTCTCTATTTACAGTTTTGATTAGTACTATTTTAGAAAAATATACATATTATGTTTAATTTCAATATAAAATATGAATATAATTATAGATCATTAGTAATAATGATAATTAAATAAAAATATATAAACTCTAACTCATTGCTTACATTTTTAAAATTTATTACTTTAAATAATAACATATTGTCATAACAGATCAATTCTTAATTTTTAATTATATAAATTCATATTAATTGAATAGAAATAAAAAATGTTATGAAAAGAAATAACAAATTATTATGATCAATGGTGTAATGTATTTACAATAAGAAAAATTGAACATTTGTTCATAAAAACATTAACAAAGTACATTAATACACTAATGCTTTACATAAGCGGGAACTTTTTCCAGCTAGCGATAAAATTATATTGTCTACTACTGGATCTAAGTCTTTTTCACAACTGATTTTCATCAAGTTTTCTAACCTATTCTGTAGCATGGAAGTTCGAAGTTTAGTTTTAATCAGTTTTAACTTTGAGAATGAACGCTCAACACTACAACTAGAAATTGGAAGAGTGACTGATAATTTTAATGCTACATACAAATTTGGAAAACAACTGGTTAAATTAGCTGTACAAAACATTTGAAAAATTTTTTTAGTACTTCCAATGTTTTTAATTGCTCTTTGATTATTCCAAGTTTCATTTAAATCATCATATGTATTTAGTTCAAGCATTGAAATGTTGTCATCATTATTATCATCTTCATCTTCATCATCACTTGAATTATTATTACTAACATCATGCAAAAACTTTGGTAAATTTAAGTTATTCTCAAATTCATTGAAATTTTTACAAAACTGCATATATTCAGAAATCAAACAATCTCTATTAATTATTGAATAGACCTCACATAACTCTATAAATGAATCTTTTGGTAGCATTGTTGGATCATTGTGTACTTCTTGTATTCTACGATATGAGAGCAATGCAATGTCTTTTAATGGTCCAATATTTGTGGTTTCAAACCGGTCACTCAATTCATTTAGAGTCATATCTATTACAACATTGTAAGTTTCAACCTCAAACTTTTTAGTTGGACAAACAATAGGAACATCTTGCATTAGTTCACCTAAATAATTAATAAAATACAATTAGTTGTTTTATTCACTAAAAATAACTTTTTAACTAATAAATTTAACCTTGAAAATATTTTTATATTTATTTTCTAGTTAATTACATAGCATTGTAAAATTTAAATAAATAATATCATACCTGCTTTAATTGGAACACGTCTAGGTCTAATATTTTTTAATGGTGTAAAATCTGTGTCACTCTCATTGATAAAATTATCTGTTAATTTTATAATTTCCTCAAATGAATTATTTGCTCTCAATTTTCTAATCGCATTAATGGTTTTAGTTACGATACTTGTTGCCAATAAAATATCCATATCATGGGTTTGAAATTGTCTAGTAACTACTTCTAATATGTCGAATAGTTTTTTGAATGTGAAAGCAGTTAATAAAAATCTCCGTGATGTAAAATAATCTATAAGACCACTACAATTGGCACCAACAGTTGCATCAGTAACTCCTTCAAGATTTTTTACTTCTTCCAATGTTTGTAGAACTGCATAATGGAACTTGATAACTACATTCAAAGCGGCTGAATGGGAATTCCAACGTGTTGTACAGACTCGTTTAACAGCATGCTGTTGGGTGTATTTTAAATCTAAGTGTTTTTTTTGAGCTTCTCTAAATGTTGCTGCTCTTTTTTTTGAACACCATAACAAGACATATAGACTTTCCAAGTTTCCAAACAAGTCTCTTGAATTTGAGTCACAGGATACCGCTTGCTTGACTACTAAGGCTAGTCGGTGGGCGTGACACCATACATACAAAGCTTGTGGACATTCTCTTTTTATATGTGCTTGTAAGCCTTTGTAATTTCCTCGCATGTTCGAAGCACCATCATAAGACTGCCCAACAAGGCAATCTTTCCAATTAAGTTTTTCTTTTTCCATAATAGCAACAAATAAGCTGTACAAGTCTTTTCCTGTTGTAATAGGTGATTCTTTAATAGCAATAACTCTTTCGTGAATTAACCCAAATTTATCATCAACATATCTAATAACAAATGATACTTGTTCGCGACGTGAAGCATCAAAAGTCGAATCAATAGATATACTAAACATATTGGATTGAACAACTGCTTGTTGAATTTGAGTGGAAATATCATGAGATATTGAATCTATTAACTGATTCTGTCTTTCCCAGGTAACAAAAGAAATTTGATTTTTTTTTTTTAGTTTAATACTATTTAAATGGTCAGATAATGGAGCTGAACTTTTAGCTATTAAAATAACCAAGTCTTTGAAATTACCACCAGGCGAACTTACTAACCAATTATCTCTATGACCTCGAAAAGCCAGATTGTGTCTTGCTAAGTATAAAACAATGTCTATAATTTCATTTATTACTTGTCGATTCATCGCAACTTCAATTTTACGTTGGTATTCCAAACTAGGCAAAATTGGAGGTGAAGTTTTTCGAAGTTTAAACTTTAATGTGGCGTTTATATGATCATTTGTAAGTTCATGATACTCTATTCCGGAAGACAAGTTTTTCCAAGAGTCAAATCCATTTTTTTTCCACGATTTCTCTAGATTTTTGTGCAAATTTGTCCCAAATAAAAAACAATGCATGCAATATATTTTGTTTTTGCTTGGAGAATATGACAGCCAATCGCGGAGACATTTTGTTTTGTCAGGAAGAATCCGGTAATAGTATATTTCTTTAAAGCTTCTATTTTCTTTAGAAACATTTTTAGGAAAACTCTTTCCTGGAAGATCATTTGACACTGGTTGACAAGGACCTAGTTCTAATATTAAACTTCTAATTTCCGGTGTTATATGTTTTAACTTGACAAAATGTGCTGGGTCATTTCTGAACATGTCTACAGTCTCCATCTCAGTATCCACTTCAATATTGACAGTCTCCACCTCAGTATTGATAGTATTCATATCTATATAAATATATATATATATATAAAAAAAAATGATTAGCAACCTTTATTTTATTAAATACTTGTAAATATTATATATTATAAACATTTTTACCTACCATTTTTATCAAAAGAATTACCACTATCTTGATCAATTTGTTTTGCAATTTGACTAAATGAATTACCCACAACAGAGTCCAAAACTAAAAATGTGTTTTTAAATAGACATTAGAACAACATTTAAAACAGCATATTATAAACATTTTTACCTACCATTTTTATCAAAAGAATTACCACTATCTTGATCAATTTGTTTTGCAATTTGACTAAATGAATTACCCACAACAGAGTCCAAAACTAAAAATGTGTTTTTAAATAGACATTAGAACAACATTTAAAACAGCATATTATAAACATTTTTACCTACCATTTTTATCAAAAGAATTACCACTATCTTGATCAATTTGTTTTGCAATTTGACTAAATGTATTACCCACAACAGAGTCCAAAACTAAAAATGTGTATTTAAATAGACATTAGAACAACATTTAAAACAGCATATTATAATCATTTTTACCTACCATTTTTATCAAAAGAATTACCACTATCTTGATCAATTTGTTTTGCAATTTGACTAAATGTATTACCCACAACAGAGTCCAAAACTAAAAATGTGTATTTAAATAGACATTAGAGCAACATTTAAAACAGCATATTATAAACATTTTTACCTACCGTTTTTATTTACAGAACTGGAAGTAAGAACCATGTATTTTTGTTTAATTTGCTCATGAACACTAGAACCTGGATCATTTATGAACGCTAAAATACATTTATTAAAAGATACTAAAATACTAAATTGTTATAAATACTAAAAAAATGACTAGATCACGGATTTTTATGCACTAAGAAGTAATGAAATATGCTATATTATAATATGCAGTAAAATGTATTCACAAATAATTAGTTAGGTACTTAAATACTTAATGAAAAAAAAGTTTAAAAAATTTTCTGACCTTAATGTATTTTTATAAATTTTATCTTTATTTCAATTATTATTTAATGACAACAAAATACTTTTTAATATTCCTACTTGACAAAATATTATTTTATATATATATATTTTTTTAAATTTTCTGTTAATTATACAATAAATTTCGAATTTTGTAAACATTTGCAAATTATACAATAATTATTAAATATTTATCATTATCAAAGTGTAAGACTTACCATCTAGAGTTGGATAAGGATAACGAATTGTATCGGTATCCATACATACTTTCTTCGGTTTCGGTGTATTAAAAAAGGAAGTAATGCTTCGAGAAGTAATTTTCGTTTTACGTTGCCTACAATTGTCCAGGTGTCTTCTCCAATTTGTATTATTCATGTTTTCTCGTTTTTTACCGCATACACACATCAATTTTTCAGATTCCGACATAATAAATTTTTAATTAATAACGCGTAATAATTATAAAACTAAATAATTACGTATAATGTATTAATGTAGAATCAACACTATAATAATTAAATGATGCACAGTTTACACAAGAGTTAAATAAATAAATGGTAACACAGCACACGACTGACGGACTGAATGAAGAATTATGTGAAAATTAATGATGTTTTCATCGTATTAAGATAAAATAATAATTATATATAATAATATATTATACTTTTATTCTTTTATAATAAAACCATAAAATCTAAAAATATTTTGATATTATACTGGCCATCTGGCATACTACCACTTTACGGGTATTCCATGTGATTACGATAATCCGCGATAATTTTAGATTTTTGTTACAATTTTATTATTGTACCAACCATCATTACATGTGTTGACGTATTTCCTATTGCAAATTATTCGATATTTTATGAAAAATACCCAGTATTCACTAACTACAATCTGTATAATATGACGTTCAACAGTTTACGCAGTACAAAATAATAATTCAATTCAACGGCCCAATGCTAGGTATACAAGTTACGAATATTGTACATCATTACATATAAGCTGTTAAAATAGCTATACTATCGTTATACCTGTAATATTCCAAACTATTCTTATACTATTGTATTAGTTACCCAACTATTATAGGTATTATATTATAGTGTATTACGTATAATAATTTTAAATCTTTCTTACAGTTAACATCTATCAGGCATCAGCTACTGCCCACTCGGCACCCACCCACCCACCCATTTCAATATGTAGGGCAGTCGCCCTACATCAATATAGGTCTCGGCGCCCCTGGGTAGATACCTATAAAATGTTTTAAGTTTATAATACTATGATAACTGTTTTTATTTTTAAAACGTTGATTTCTATTTTTATAATATTATGTAGTCGAGTGTTACCGCCGGGTTGCTACTCACCTCACGCATTCACAACAACTGTAAATTCAGCCCATATGCTTATTGTAACCATTATTACAGATTGTACATATTCTAATAAATGTTAAAAAAAAAATAATAATATTTTGTAAATTGTTCTTATAAGTTAAAGTGCCTATTCAATTTGATTAATTTATTGTTCCTAAAGATATTTATTTTGAATAGGTAAATATCAAGTTTATTAAAATAATAATCAGTGAGAATCAAAGGTTATGATCTCAAATTTGAATTAATTTTTTAACTATTACAAAATTAACTATGACTGTCATAACTCATAAGGTATGAAAATTTGTTCCTTTGCCTAATTTTGTATTAGTAATAATAGATAATGATAATAGATAATGAATAAAGGTTGTTTTTTAAAATTGAATATTATGTGTAATTATTTTGTTATAACATATTGTAACAGTTTATTATTCATGAGTTCTAAATAATAAAAACAATTTTACTATTAATAAATAATATTTTAATTTAATTACTTATGGTAAATAATAACACGTATCTAATTTAATTTAATGATAAAAACACGTATCTCCAAATGAAATAACACGTATCTCATACAACTAAATTTAAACTGACTAAATTGTTGAAAATAATACAATTTGCTATTTAACTATAGTTATTCAATAAAATTTAAGTCTAACAATTAAATTTTTCTGATTGAAAAGCGATTTATTTAGTTTATTGTGTCTCCTGAACAATTTCAAAAACATGAGATATGTGGTTTTAGCATGAGGGTCACGTTATATACTTCTTAGATCAAATAATCTAACCAATAATGAAAGTCCATAATAAATTTATTATTTTTATATTATAAAATTAGTTAAGAAATATTGATTTGTACATTTAATAACGTAAAATATAAAAAATTGCAAAAACATTGAAAATTGCAAAAATTTCAACATAAAATTAAATAGAAAGACTGCAATTAATACAAATCGTGTTCATATTTGATCTGATTTGATTTATCTTAAATGCAAAAAAAGTTGTAATATCAATTAAATCCGGTCTTTACTTATAACTTATAATTAAGCTCAAAGTATAGGATATTTTTGAAATAATTACCATAAACTAATTGTATAATATTTTTTATTGAATAAATTTAAAGTTTTTTTTTAAAACACAAATAACTTGGTAAATATTGTTTGTAATGTGAGACAGTAATATTTTTTAATAAAAAAAATATAAGTCATCTAAGCTATCTTAAATTTAGGGAATTAAATTGAATACTAATATAGTTGTAATAGTCACAATTTCGACTTAGTTTTATGTTATTTTACTAAATTCTTGTGTAGTTTACGACGTTGATAACTGATGTTGAACAGACAGCTAACATACAATATTTTTATAATGCTCCACAATAACTACAAGTCTCTGCGTGCTTAACATTCTCTTAAAATGTAAATGTTAAAATTTTTAACATTTATTATAAATTGATCTTATATTTTAAATCAAAATTCATAGTCCATACTCCATAGTCGGTAACTATTTCAATGGTTATTGATTAATAGATAAGTCTAAAATAATAATTTTAATGGGCCACTGGGCCAGGCGCTGTATCGCAGTGGAATGTTATAATATTAATTAATGTAATAGTACAAATTAATTTATTTCCAAACATAAAATATATCATCGCCAAATACCAATGATTCAAAATCGACAAAATCGATTCATTTGTCATTTGATTATAATTATTTATGAGTATGATAAGTGATAACAGAATGGATTAATTCAACTCAGTTTAATGTACTGGTGAATCAAATGAACGATTCATTTTACCGAATCAATTTACTGAATCGATTCAAATGATTCGAATCAGTATAATGATTAATTTTTCCTATCCCTACGCGCGACACAAAAACTAAATGAAACCACAACAGCTCACGGTAGACTGGACCGTAGTTGTCGCGCACACACCACACACGTATAAACAGCTAGCAGCCGGCTGGTGATAAGAAGAACAATGCGTGACCGCTAATACGAGCTGTTACTCGTTACGAGCGATACAAAAGTTCTCGAATATTCCTCGTCCGCCACGCGCTCACGCGGACCGGTTTGAGAAAAAGGGCGGCGGTTTGAACAATAATAATTCTTACGTAATTTACTACATTTATCATTACTATTTTTAAAATTGTGTATAACGTATAACAAAGTATTATTTATGTTAGTTAATTTTAGATTCTGAACGAAGTGATGAATGTATTGATTTTACAATGATGTGTGTTTTTGTTTTTTTTTTTTTTTTTGTGTGTGTGTTCAGCATAACTAGTCGAAATAATGCTTCGATTTCAAACTTTGGGGGTGGTTTCCGATGTAAAATTGAAGATCCTTGGTGCTTTATAGAGGTCAAAAGTAAACATTTTCTAACAGTTTTCAAAAAAATCGAGAAAAACAACAAAAAAAATGACAGAAAAACGGGAATTTTTACGCAAAACCAGTTTTCGACCAAATCGATATTTTTATATGGTTGTAATTCAAAAACTAATCACTGTAAATACTTGAAATTTTCACCAAATGTTAATGTTAGTGATATCTATATACAGTTTAATTTCCAAAATTTTCGACTTTTTTCGAGTTATTTATAGACCACTGAAATTTTCGATTTTTTTGAGAATTTTTTTTGTTGTGTCGGTAAAAAAATTTTGGACGACCAAAAAAACTTGAAAATTTAATACACGGTTCCTTATGAGTTTTTCTTATTGTAGCTAAAAAAAATTAAATATCGTAAGTCACTATTTTTTTTTAATAAGCGTTTACAGTTCAAAATTTTACGAAATCTGTCGAAAACGCGAAAATTTGCAAGTAATTTTGAAGTTGAAAAATCATAAAATTTTTTCGTTTATAACTAAGGATTAAAAATACAAAACTAAGTTTTCCTTCAAGGAGCTATAGAGAAAACTCGAAGCATCATTATAGGAAAAATTTTAAGTGCGTTTGAATTTTAAATTTTTAAGAAATAGCGTAACGATAACGATTTATCCTCAAACGATTTTAAACATTTGTTATTATTCAAAAAGTCATAGATACTTGAAAAATTTTACCAGTTATTGGCATTTTCTTTACATGATTTAATTTTCAAAATATTTTGACTTTTTTTAGATATTTATAGACAACTGAAATTTTTAATTTTTCTGAAAATTTTTTTGAAAGGTTGATAAAATTTTTTTGGCCCTATAAAAATACTTGAAAATATAATACAAAGTTCCTCATAAGTTATTCTTATAGTGATTAAAAAATTATAAAAATATATAGGCACAATTTTTTTTTATTAGTATTTGAAGTTCAAATATTGACTTAATACGTAAAAATTACAGAAATTTTCAAATTATCTTAGATCGAAATTCATAAAAGTTTTTCTTTTTAATTCTAAGATTTGAGAATTTAATACAAGGCTCATAATATATTTTTACAATAGCAGTTGAAAAATAAAATAAATGTATAGCCACATTTTTTTTTTACATGCATTCAAATTTTAATTTTGACAACATACGTAAAAATCACGAAAATTCGTAAATTATTTTATTCTAGAAATTCATAAAAAATTTCCTTTTATACCTAAGATTTGAAAATTCAATACAAGATTCCTTATAAATTTGTCAATCTTTATCACAAAAAAAATATTCCGGTGGATATTCAAATTAAATTTTTATTAGCATTTGAATTTCAAATATTGACAAAAATTCGTCAAAACCATGAATATTTGCAAATTATTTTGTAGTTCAAAATTCATAATATTGTTTGTATTTATATCTAAGGTTATAAAATTTAACACCAAGTTTTCCATAAGTACTTAAGTTTTCCGACTTACCCGCCTTTTATAATTTTAAATTGTTATTATAAAAAGTTGTATTGAAAAGATGATATGTATTTGATTTTTAATTTCTAAATATATTATTATTTTTAATCATTATAAGAAATAAAAGTAAAATTTTAATGCATTATTTTTGTTTCACCGACTACCACAAACTAGAATTTAAGATCTTAAACTTATTCTAATGAAAATCGTATGCAAAATTGACAAAACAGGTATAAATAGGTTTGCCATTCGTCCCGGTTTTAACAGCATGTCCCGGTGTCCCTGTCGGTCATTTATTTTGTCCCGGTTAATAGAAGTTGAGAGAAAATATATTGAATATTGCAGTATTTAATAATAAATGATTGGTCGGCGAGAATGTTATTCAAATTCGTTATGTCGTCCAAACGACTAAAATTACGAATTAAAAACATTCCTTAATTATTTTAGTCCGTGAAAAGGAGATAAGAACACAACCGACACCAAACCTGGAGATAACATGAGTAGGTACATTCTTAATGCATGACAAAGAACAAAATAATATTCGAATTTCGACAAGGTTATTTTGAATTTTTGTCATAACATAATTGGTAGTAGGTAGTTTTATTGCGATGGTGGCTAAGTGTTGTATGGTTGGATGTACTTCAGGCTACAAAAGCAACACAGAAAAGGTGTCACAGTTTTCCGCACCAAAAGATACTAGTTTACGGCAAAGATGGCAAAAAACTATTCCAAGGAAAAACTTTGTTGTAAACGACAAGACCTATGTTTGTTCCAAACATTTTTCCGAGGAAGACATAGTTCGGTATTGGGAGTCTGGCGGAATAAGGGTACATATGTTTTCATTTTCTATTATGTAACTAGGCATTATAAAATATATTAATTTTGTATTGTTTATATTTTTGTAATATAATTTTATGTACCTAGGTACTATTTTGATAATGAATAATATTAACTTTAACTCTTAGTAAATATAAAATATATTATTATCATTTTTTTATAATAAACACTGCCTTAGTTAACTAAATCAAATATTATTTAGGTATAAATTTTTTATGTTAATTTTATCATAAAAAAATATTTTTACCAATTAATTTTAATTATTATTTGCTGATGTCAGTCATTTATAACCTTTTCACGGTCTACAATAATTGTGTAATGTTTTTAATTCGTAATTTTAGCCGTTATAAGTATCGTGCTATTTTTTGTATATAATTTATTAATTTGAAAAAAATGAAGTAATGTTGTGGTTTATACTTAGTGAGGTGCTAAATTCCTACTTTACAAAAGTAAAATGTTAAAACGTATAAAGCCACGGTTACATAATGACTTCAGTGCGGACGCAAATTATTTTTTAGAATTAGATTAAAAATAAATATTATTAGAATTAATGAAAATAATTTTTTTTTAAATGTTTTTAGAGCATATTTAATTTTTTTATTGAGCATATTATAGTGCATATTTTACCATTTTTTAAAGCATATTATAGCGCATATTTTAAGGTTTTTTAGTGCTAGAAGTCTCGAGCCCTGGTTATATGGAAAAAATAAAAATTAAAGTTAACGTGATGGATAATGAACAAAAGTATTGTGTCATTGCTTTTGATAAGATGTCCATAAAAAAATATTTGGAATATTCTAAATACTTGGATGTCGTTGAAGGTTATGAGGATCTTGGACATAAAGGAAGAAATGACAAAGTAGCCTCTCAAGCGTTAGTATTTATTGCCCGAGGATTATACTCAAAATGGAAATTACCTCTTGCATATTTTTTATCTGCTTCGTCAACTAGATGTCTTGAATTGAAGAATTTAATAAGTGATGTGATTGAAAAAGCTTTAGAGGTAGGATTAATTATTACTGCTGTAATATGTGACCAAGGTAGTAATAACTGTGCTGCTCTAAAACAATTAGGATGTACCAAGGAATCTCCTTATTTTGAAGTAAATGGTAAAAAAATATTTCCCATACTTGATACGTATACCTCACATTTTTAAAAACTACAGAAATAATTTAGTGTTTGATGGCAATGAAATATCATTTAGTGACATAAGGACAGCCTATTGCTATGGACTAGCATCCCGGATTGCTTAGTTCACGGTCAACTAGGTAATAATTATGTAAACACCACCTGAGAGGGTAACAATTCCAAGGGAGTGGCCATGGATTATTAAAATAATAAGAGACTACTAAAGGTAAAAGTTGGGCGTGGACACCAAATAACATTACATAACAATGGGGGATTAACTGAACATTTAGGGAAACAGATCGATAGGCGTTCCATGTCCTCAGGACGTTAGACACGACTATGGGATAAGAATTCCAAGAAACGATACCCAAATTAGGAATATACTGTCATAATAATAGATACAGTATTATCAAGCATGCAGCTGCACGGGATGTGTACTGATCTCATATGTGGGCGGGTGGCGTTTCCGTCAGTTTAGATGATTATACCACATCCGTGAGAACAGCGACAAGAGCAAGTAGACTATGGGGAGTAGAGGGTAGCACTATATAAGAGACTCCGAAACGGCCTGTATTCAGACGCGACTTGACCAGACTAGCCAGAGCACCTTCACGACAGTCTGTTGTTTAATTTAATTCATTGGACTTAGAAAATTTCTTATAAACAATATTTTGAACTTAGAAAATATTCGAATCAAACCGAATTTATTCTATCATTCAGAATACTTAACTTACATTCAGCTTTCATGTTATAAATAAATATATGTTTTACCACAATAAATAAACAATTAATCTAATTAAGAAGAATTCTACGTTGTGTAATTAACTCAAGAGTCACCTTCCAAACATCATCCTTGACTACTGATACCTGTAGGCGACGTGATCACTACATCTGGCGCAGTCGAGTACGGAACCCTAAGAAGAACATCAAAAAAATTCAAGAGGAGAAAAAGCAGAATTTTTCGCAAAAAATAAATTTTTTCGAAAATTTTGAAAAATTCCACAACTTCGAGTCAAGAATTTCACGGAGGCAGTTCGACAGAATCACCGTTGGGGAACTGATCACTTTCCAACAACTCCGAGGGTCAAAAGAATCTACGTAGAGGTCAACAGTCGATAGCGCAGGAAAATCAGCTTCAGTCAAGATGAACCAAAATACGAAGACGACAGTATTGTGAGTTATAATTTTTGTGTAGTATTTAAGAAAATGTTTTTGTAAGCTTTGTGGGGTCGCGTCTCCTTTAGATTTTTTAGGATCTATTGTATAAAACACTTTTGGTGTGTGCACCTACACCACCATTAGAACATTAAATTCATAAATATATTATTTTTATATATAAATATAAATTAAATGATAAACTCAGATAATATATATACGTTTAATGAATATTATTGATTAATAATATAATAAAATAAACAGGCACAAATAAAACCTAGGTAAAATAAAATAAAAAGATAACGTTAAAACGAGAAATAATTGAGTATTGATAAATGAAAATAAGTGAATTGATAATTTTGAAGAATATTAAAGGATATATATATATAAATAATTGAGAATAATTGAGATTTTTAGTAAGGCAAGAAATAAGACCTTAGATTATAAAGTAATTGGGATATTGATAATTGTGATTTTTTTGAGAAGGCAAGAGGTAAGACCTTATATGTTGATAATTGAGAATTAATTTGGAATTTTAGAAAAGGCGAGAAAATAAGTCCTTAGTTTTATGAATAAATATTGAGAATAGTTATGAGATTTTGTTGAAAAAGATATATATATAATGTGTGCGCGCACAGTTTATTGAGAATAGATATTGAATATATAGTAAAAAGGAAATTATAGAAAAATGATGAATAAATGATATATGATAAATGGTAAATGAATAATTGAAGTATAGAGAAAATATTGAGAATAATAAGAAATACAATTTTATTATAATATTAGGACCGGTCCGAATTAATTTTAAATAGTATATAATATTAGATATATAATAGTATATAATATTAGATAAATATAATAGCATAAATATAGTCCACATTAAGTAAAAATAGTATAATAAATAAATAAAAGTAGTCTAGAATAAGTTATAATAGTTTAAATAAATTTGAATTAGAATTATTAATTAAGATTTAATAAAATAATAATAAATAAGTTTATAAGTAGTTTTGCGATATATTAATTTAATTATTTTATTTGGAGTAATTAACCAAAAGATAAATAATTATAACATAGTGCCGTAATATTTAATAGTAGTAATGATATAATTAATGCGTTAGTGTGAGTGCAGTTTATAGTAAAACTGATATAAAATAAATACGTAATATAAAACAAAAACATCGCGGAACACGATTTTTTTTATAATATAATAAATGACGTGTTACGGAATCGAATAAATAATAAAAGTAATATTAAGTATAGAAATCGAAGTTGAGAATAAAGGTATTTAGAAAATAAAATATATTAAATATATAGTTGAATAAATAAATAAGAATAAATATTAGAAAGTTATTGAGGGAAGAATAAATGTTATTTTTATGAAATAAATAAAATTATTTTTCAAAGTTTAAATGAATAAAAAATATATTGATGAATAAAAATTCAGGGGAAATACAAGATATTTTGACAGGAAGCATATTAGTAACATCTGACGACGAAACTAGAGACGTAGGTGTTCAAGTAGACAACAACGAGGGGGCTGTAGTAGTCCAAACAAATACAAATATCGTTAAAACAGAACAAACATTAATTAATTTAGATATACCAGAAGAGTATAAATATTCACAAGATTGTGATAGGGAAAAATATTTAAGAGCAGTTACAGATATAGAATTTTTAAATTTAACTTTTAAGTCTTCAAGTCCAGCAAGTGATAGTGATTTTTTTTTTTTTTTTTTTTTTCAACCCGAAGGTTGGTTTACAACTCCAATTCTCCATTCTAACCGATTCCTTGCCTTTTCTTTGAGTTCTTTAAAGGTTTTGACTTTTGCATCGATTTTAATTTGTCCTATATACGAGTTCCGCGGACGTCCTGCAGTTTTCTTTCCTTCTATCATACCCTCCAATATTATATCATGCAATTCTTCCGGGTGTCTCAGGGCATGTCCAACCATTTTCCAACGTCTTCCTCTAATCGCATCTATGAGTGTACGTTTTTCTCCCACTGTTAGTACTTAGTACTTCTTCATTTGTTTTCCGCTCTATCCAACTTATCCTTTCCATACGCCTCCAGCACCACATTTCGAACGCTTCTAATTTTTTCTTCTCGGTATCATTTATTACCCAAGTTTCACATCCATATTATGTTGCAACACTCCATACATATGTTTTTATTAGTCTCTTCTTGATATTAAGATGTATCTTTTTTGAATTGAGCAACTTATGTTTTTTAATAAAGGCAATTTTTGCTAATGCTATGCGTTGTTTAATCTCGTGGACACTCTTGCCATCAGATGTGATTTTACTCCCTAGATATACCATTTCTTCTACCTGTTCCAGTTTTTGATTATCAATGTATACATCAGCTTTTACTTTCGGGTCTCTGGCACAGGCTAAGATCTTCGTTTTTGTACTATTATTTTCATTTCTGATGTTCTGAGCATTTCATCCATTTCTTCAACTGCACGCTGTATGTCACCTTCACTTTCTGCTACTACCACAATGTCATCAGCAAATCGTATCATTGAAACGATTTCTCCACCAATTTTGATCCCAATATTTAATCTTGTTAGCTTTGCTTTCACTATATTTATAACTTTTTCGATGTAGCAGTTAAAAAGTGGTGGTGATAACGTACACCCTTGTCGTACTCCTTTTTTTATTTGAGCGTTAGTTGTGAATTCTCCTTTTTTAATGTAGGCTGTCTGGTTCTTGTACAGACTGTGAATGATTCGTAGGTCTTGTTGCTCAATACCTATTTCTCCTAGTATATGCAGCATCTTGTTCCAATTTACTTTATCGAAGGCCTTTTCCAGGTCTATGAAGGCCAAATATGTGATTTTATTTCTATCAATCTGTTTTTCAATTAGCACTCGCAATCCTAAAATTGCTTCTCGTGTACCTTTTTGTCTTCTGAATCCATATTGATCATTTTTTAAGTATTGGTCCACTTTTCCTTCTATTCTTCGATTTATTATTTTTGTTAGGATTTTTGAGGCATGTGTCAATAAGCTCAGTGTTCTAAACTGCTCACAGGAGTTTGCTCCACTTTTCTTTGGTATAGTTACAATTATGCTTTTACGGTAATCGTCTGGCACATCTCCTTTCTCATATATATCCTGCGTTAGTTGGTATAAAGCATCCTTTATCTTCATACTAGCACATTGTAATAGTTCTGCTGTTATGTTATCAGTTCCAGGAGCTTTATTTTGTTTCAAGTCATATAGCGCTAGCTCAAATTCTGATCTTAGAATGGGTAATTTTATTTTTTCCTCATTTGTTGTAATTTCCTCCAATTTTTCTCCCTCGTAAAGCTCCTCAATATACTCTTTCCATCGTTTTATTATGTCCTCATCATCAACTAATAATTGGCCCATTTTATCTCTGATATTAGTGACATTTCGTTTTCTCTTTCCTACAAATTGTTGGATCTTGTGATACGCATAATCTATTTTGTTAGCTTTGAACATTTCGTCAATTTCGCTACACTGCTGCTCCAGCCATTCTTCTTTTGCTTTTCTGACTTCTCGGTTAACCTGGTTCCTTAGTTGACGATACTTCTGTTGTCCTTCTCTCGTGTTATTGTTTTTATATTTTCGTCTTTCATCTATAAGTTTTACTATTTCCTTGTCAATCCATGCTCTTCTGGGTTCTTTATTTTCTTTTTTTGTTAGCACAGAATCCGCCGCTTTTGTAATAGCTGATTTTATGTTCTCCCACTTTTTATTCAGTGGATCATCTTCATTTTGTTTTTCGTATTCAATATCCATATAGCGTCCATATTCTTCCACAACCTCCGCTCTCTTAAGTAATCTAACATTATAATTGTCTTGCTGTACTTTTGTTCTTTGTGGTTTTTTATATCTGAGTTCACATTTCGCTATTACTATATTGTGATCACTGTCACAATCAGCACTCGGATATGCTTTACAGAATTTAACTTGATTCTTAAATCGATTTTTTACCAGTATGTAATCTATTTGGTAGCGGGCAATATCACCTGGCATTTTCCATGTATATATTCTTCTCTTAGGGTTTTGAAACCTGGTGTTTGTTATAATCATCCCATTTTCTCTGCAAAACTCCACTACTCTTTCTCCTCTTGCATTTCTCTTACCTAAACCGAAGTCTCCGACTTCTCTACCTTCCCTGCCTTCTCCAACTATAGCATTAAAGTCTCCCATGATGATTACGTTATCGTGTGGTTTAGTATGTTTCATTAGCTCTTCAATGCCTGCATACACTTCTTCCACTTCTTCATCATCTGCTTTTGATGTTGGCATATAAACTTGTATAATTGCAAGGTTGTTTGGTGTTGACTCCATTTTGACCAAACATAGTCTGCTACTATAGGTCACAACATTTGTAACTCTTTTACCCCACTTCTTATTGAGAGCAATTCCAACACCGGCTTGTCCTTTTGTACTATTTGTATGAATAACTCTGATGTCGTCAGACCATAAGTCACCATTATCTGGCCAACGTATTTCGCATAATCCTAATATGTCTATATCTAATCTTTTCATTTCTATTTTTATATTTTCCAGCTTTCCTGTTTTCAACATTGTTCGTACATTCCACGTTCCTATTCTCTGCATTTTGTTCTTCTCACATGCATCCTGCAGGGTAGCTCCCACCCGGACATCCGAATGGGGAGCTATTTTACGTCCGGACAAATTTTTTACACTGCGAAAATTCATTTTAGAAGACAAAATAGTAGTTGCCTAACTAGGGATGTTAATGTGGTAGTTTCCCCTTGCTTTCCACATCGCAGTAGCATCCATTATTTCTAAAGGATGTTATTCAAGCATAAATTAATTTATGCTTGATACTAGAAGAGCTGCTGCCCTCTTCTAGGTCCATTTTGGTCGCCTCTTACGACGGGCATGGACTGCCGAGGGTGAATTCTAATCCCCACCCCCAGGAGATAGTGATAGTACAATAAAAAAACGAACAGGTTTACGAACTGACAAAGGGGTAGTACACGTACAATTACCAAACATAACTCGAACGAAAAAAATAAAAACAATGGCTGAAATGGATATAGATAAAGCCACAGCTTTGATTCCGGTGTGTACAGGAGCAAAGAATCTTATACGAATAAAATCGAATAAAACATTCAGTAAAATCAATTAAATACATTTGTAAGTATATTAATAAAGGGTCTGATTAAGCTATATTTGCATTAACGAATAAATTTGATGAAGTTGGAATTTATCAAATTGGACGTTATATTAGTACCAACGAGGCAGTTTGGAAAATATTAGGATTTCCGTTACATCAAAGGCATCCAGTCGTACAGCACTTGGCAGTTCATTTGGAAAATGGTCAGAGAATATATTTTTCATCCACTGATAATGTTCAGCATATTTTAAATCATTCAAAAAACACAACTTTATTAGCATTTTTTAATTTGTGTCAAGTTGATGATTTTGCTAAAACATTATTATATCATGAAGTGCCAAAATATTTCACATGGGACTCAAATAACCATACATTTAGTAGGCGAAAAAGAGGGAAACTTTTGGAAAATAATATATACTCTACGGATGCAATCGGCAGGGTGTACATCCAAATAATGCAGAATGCTATTTTTTGAGATTATTACTACATGTGGTTAAAGGCCAAACTTCTTTTCAAAATTTACGAACGGTAAACAATATTATTTATCCAACTTTTCAACGAGCATGCAAAATACTTAATTTAATAGATGATGACAGCCATTGGTCATTGACATTGACCGAAGCTTCACTGAATGATTCGTTTTCAAAGTTACGATATTTATTTGTACTCATGTTGAGTGCGTGTCAAATATCAGATCCACTTGAATTATGGATTTTACACCGTAATAGTATGTCCGAAGATATTTTACATCAATCAAAAATACTAGATCCAAATAGCACATTTAACGATACAATATATAATAAAACTTTAAGGTTACTTAATAATATTTTATTAAAAATAAATGGAAAACAATTACAATACTACAATTTACCGTTGCCTGAATGCGATAGTGATGATAGTAATGTGAATATGGATAATCAATTTGAATATATGAGGGAAACACAATATGATAAATGTAGTTTGAGAACTGATATTTCCACTAACGAGCCAAGACTTACAAATTAACAGAGATGTGTATTTGATACTGTCTACAATTCAGTTCTTCGCCACGATGGTAAATTATTTTTCATCGACGCTCCTGGAGGAACTGATAAGACATTTTTATTAAAGTTATTATTGTCGAAAATAAGACAAGAAGAAAAAATAGCGTTGTGTGTCGCATCGTCAGGGATAGCTGCAACATTATTGCCTGGTGGACGAACTGCACATTCAATGTTTAAATTACCTCTCACTATGATAAACAACGATTTACCTGTATGCAATATAAAAAAAAGGGTCAGCAATGGCCAAACTAATACAAGAATGTAAGTTGATTGTATGGGACGAGTGTACTATGGCTCATAAAAAAGCTATTTAAGCACTGAACCGTTCATTGATTGATCTGACTGGTAAAAATGATATCATGGGTCGGATAACAATTGTGTTTTCAGGTAACTAATGCAATTATTTTTCAGTTCAATTTAATTTATTACCGTCATCAAACAACTTTGAACTGTAATTTAATTTTTTATGTAACATTTTAAATGTATCATTGTAGGTGATTTCCGTCAAATTTTACCCGTTGTACCTCGGGGTACTAAAGCTGATGAAATACGTGCATGTATTAAATCATCAAATTTATGGGAACATGTAATTATATTGAAACTTACATCTAATATACGGGTACAATTAAGTAAAAAACAGGATTCAGGTTAGGTGTTTTAGCTAATTATAATAAAGGGACAATTTTTAATGTATTTATATAAATCAAGAGTAATAAAAAGTATTATTATGATTTCAAAGTGAATATAATTAATTTTTAATTAAAATTATACTTCAATAGTTATATTGTAATCATGAAATTCAAATGAATTTAATGGCAAAATATTTTAATTTCAGACGAATTTAGTAAGTATTTATTGGATATTGGAGAGGGGAAATTACCGATAGACGAAAATGATCAAATTTTATTGACCAATGACTTTGGAAAAATTATTTTTAATATCCGCGATTTAATAAATAGTATTTATCCTGACTTAACCAATATCACTTTATGTAATCATTCTTGGTGGTGTGAACGTGCTATATTATGTCCAAAAAACTCACAAGTCACTTTAATTAATTCTATGATATTAAATTGTATTAATACGAAAGAAACACTATATGTTTCAATTGACACAACACCAGATCCTGAACAATCTGTGAACTATCCTTCTGAATTTCTTCATACTTTAAATCCACCTGGTTTCCCACCGCATGAGTTGAAATTAAAAGTAGGCATAATATATTTTATTATTACACTAACATAACGTTAATCTTATTAATATTATTTTTAATTTTTTTACATGAAATAATACCTACTTCATATTTTTTTAAGGTTGGAATACCCATAATATTGCTCCGTAATTTAGACGCACCTAAATTGTGCAATGGAACTAGATTATTGATTTCAAATTTACAACAAAATGTGTTAGAAGCAACTATTTTAACTGGTAGCTATTCCGGGGAAAGTGTGTTCATACCTCTAATACCAAAGATACCCACAGATTATCCAATTGAATTTAAAAGACTACAGTTTCCTGTAAAACCCTGTATGGCAATGACCATTAATAAAGCTCAAGGTCAAACGTTTAAGGTCATTGGGATTGATTTAAGCGAGCCATGCTTTTCTCATGGTCAGTTATATGTAGCGTGCTCTAGAGTAGGCAGTTCTAAGTGTATTACAATTTTATCACCATTTGCAAGTAAAACTAAAAATATTGTTTACCCGGAAATTTTATTAATATCAATAATATAAATATTGATTTAGATATTTATATTTTTTTATATAATATGTGTATTGTATAAAATAAAATATATTGGGTATAAT
This sequence comes from Diuraphis noxia, assembly GCF_037042655.1. NCBI lineage: Eukaryota > Metazoa > Arthropoda > Insecta > Hemiptera > Aphididae > Diuraphis > Diuraphis noxia. The sequence continues at coordinate 85,959,545 of NW_028301711.1, read as the reverse complement.
ATTTTTTAAATCTAAGTAAATGTAATTTATTCATTTAAGCTATTTTTGTTATTATATTAAATTCAATCTGATGAACTGTATAAATTATTTAATGTTAGTCGTTAGATAATATCTACCTATTATAAATGTTAATGTAATTTAAGCAAATTGAATAATAGCATAATTATAAAATAAACATTACTATTCAACGTCAAGCTTATCTGTTTTAAATGCGTACCTATTATGTATTTATGTGGTATCTTTTGTTTTGACATTTCATTGGGCGGTGGCACCACCCATAACACGCCTCCCTCATGCTATTCGTTGATTGCATTTCCATCGACTCTTTAAATACGAGCACTCGCCTAATTCGATTATCAGTTATTCTTCCATCATTTAAGTGAAACGAAGTTAACTTAAAGATCGTATACCTACTTATAGTAAACATTTTGCTGTTTCAATATCATGGCCGGTGTGGTAAATATTCGAGACATCGATCAGTCATTGGGATCAAGGTAATTATCGATTTTAAATTACTGAAACTTAGATATACGATACTTTACACTGTATTAATAGCACTTTTTTTACACTACGTATAAATGTTATATGCAATATTTATAATATGATGTAATATAATTTCATATTTAGTTTTAAGATTGAAGCACGCGTTTTAAAAGTTCACGAATTACGTACCTTCAAAAATAATACAGGAAAACTTTTTTGTGTGGATATATTTGATGCCACGGGAGAATTACGCCTCACCGCTTTTAAAAACGATGCCGAAAATGTGTACTCAATTTTCAAGGTATGGTATGAAGAATAGTAATAAATAATAATATTACGATCGTCAAATACGATTTATTAAATTTAAAAATGTATCTTATAAGGTATCTATAAAAACATAATGATTTGTATCTTTATAGAAAGACCAGATTTATAGCATAGTAAATGGAAAAATTAACAAAGCTAATAAATTATACAATCGACTTAATCATAATTATGAAATTATAATGGGACCTATGACAATTATTACTCCAATAGAAGAGACATCGGATGTAATTCCAACACACGTTACTCTTATGACGTTTGATAGTATTATATCATTAAATAATGATGCGATAATTGGTATGTATATTACACATTACTATATAGTCTTCCGTTATAACTAATTTTATTTATTATTTAATTACTTTCTAGACACTATTGGAGTAATAATTCGCATAGAAGACATAGTAGACATTGTAAAGCCAACCAAAACACTGAAACTACGAGATGTTATAATAGCAGATACTACTGGAATCGAGGTAAGTAGGTTTTATATTACAATAAACATTTTATCTATTTTAAAATAAGATTGAGAACGTTATAATTGAGAATGTTATTTTTAGTAACACGCGATTGAGAACGCTCAAGTTTTTTACTAAATTTTTCAAAAGCCAAATAAATAATATGGCAACTTTGCAATAGTAAATTTGTTCTCAATCGTATTGTTTTTTAGGTTTTTTTGGGTCAGCGGTAAGTTCTTTGTTAATTTTAAGTGTTCTCAATCGTTCGACCAAAAAGAAATAACGTTCTCAATCGTTCGATAGCCATTTTAAATACCTATAAATGATTTTATGTTATATTTAATTTTAGATAACACTTACGCTATGGAACGAAGAAGCTATTGCATTTAGTGGAAAAATAGAAGACGTTCTATCAGTTGAGAAGGGTAAATTAGTAATTTATAAAAAAAGGTAAAAAATTATCTGTAACGCAGTCTACGGTTATACAAATTAACCCTAATTGGCCTGAAAAACAGATTTTAAAAGAATGGTATAAAAAAGACGGCCGGTATCAAGTCGATAGAATGGATTTAACACAATCGTCGTCAATCGATAACACTACATTAAATAAATCAGGTAAGTTTTTCAAAAAAGGTTAAACGAATTGACTTACAAGCAACATTCTATAATGTGTATTGTATTTTTTTTCCAATAACAGATAATGCATATTTAACATCAGTAGATGACAGGATTTTTTCACAAATAGTAGAAGACGAAAAGTCTACGAAACGTCGTTTAGACAAAATATACATCCTCCAAGAACAACTGCAAAATGAAATTAATGAACTTACATTTAAAAAAATCAGATTAAATCTCGAACGTCAAGCAGTAGAAAATAGAATTATTAGTAGAAGACAATAAGACAGTGATTATTAATTTTATTGTCTATATTATCTTCAGTAATTTATTGAAAATCAAACTAAATATTCTATTTGTTTGTATATTTATTATTGTTATTATTATCATTAATTATTTATTTATTTGTTGGCACTTGCATTTTTCCATTTGAAATATATATTATTCAGTGAACAAATAATTTATTGTTACATTTTTTTCTACCTTATCTCTATTCTATAGTAAAAAGATTGAAATTTACCACACCAGTGATTGAATTCTTAATGTAGTAAGATAGGTATATAATTTTCAGAAATTAGCAAAACAATAACTACAATATGTAATTATATTATATTATTTGTATAGCCACAAAATAGTCTTATGTTCTTAAATTGAATTACAAAAAAATAATTTCTTCCGGAGGAAGATCGGGCAGCTAGTAATACATAATAATACATGACAATATGATATATCGCGTATTTGTATTCCTTGTACAATATAAAATGCTCATAGCTCATTGCTCATAAAGTCATAAGTAATAACCTTTTGTATATTTAAACTTAATAGTAGCATATTGATTATAAATACAGAACCTTGAAAAATTAACGTACCTATTTTTCCAAAATATAGGTAACTAATGTTAATAATTTTAGTGTATAATTTTATAAAATGCTATCAACTATTTATTCAAGTGGAGTTTCATGTTTGTTTTTAAATCTAGTAGTACTAAATTGTTTTATTTATTTAGATTATTAATTGTCATAATTAGTATTCATTACACTAATTAATCAATTATATTTGTATATTGTTTAAGACATAAGCTTTGAATATTTTAGTTTTTTATTAGTATTCAAAATGAACATCTATTAAACTGCCTAATCAAGTTAAATTATACACAGGGTACAGTCGATTTTGATTATCCCGGATCACTGTCTGTATCCAGTAAATCCGCGAAAACGCATCATATCTCGGATTGTACGCATAGAAAATATTATATATGTACGCTCTGCGTGACGGATACTATACTGTATTACCATAGTGATAGAGATGGTGTAAAATTAATATTAAGAGGATGTCAGCGCACTATTTGTTTTCTCCTTCTGGCTCACTCATAACATAGACAAAACGCATAAACGCAGAATCATTTTTTCTATATCTAGAAGTAATTTTAGAGTAAAACATCCCATTACAAAAAAGATAGAAAATAATATTTTAAAGGGAATGACATATCGATTTGTCTAAATATTGTCTCTAAATAATTTAAACATTATTTAAATGTACAGTGTTTTTTTGTTTATTTTGAAAGTCAAATATCAATAAAATATCAAATCGATATGTCATTCCCTCAAAAATATTATTCTTTATCTTTTTTGTAATGGAAGGTTTTACTCTTAAATTACTTTAAGACATAGAAAAAATGATTCTTCGTAAATGCGTTTTGTCTATGTTACGCGTGGGTCACAGAGAGAAAACAAATAGTGCGCTGACATCCTCTTAAGTATACACGGCAGTGTTGCCAGACTCTTTATGTATGATTATTGCATAGGTCTTCAAAAACTATCGTATTTTACACTTAACGTGTATTACATGGATAGTCAATAATGGAATGATGTGCCTCTCCTGAAATCGTTGTGCCAACACCGACCACGACATGCCAAGACGTGACTACTAGCGATTATAACGTCACCCGCCAACACTAACCACGCGACTACAGCGCCTTATAGCGTCACCCGACAATTACCGTGCCATCGAAAAACAGCCCAGTGAGCTATCTATAGTATTTATAATCAATGGTAGTAGTCATACAATATTCTAATAATGCTGAAATTAAATCGTCACAATTTTTTTTCTACGTTTAATTGAATTTCTAATAATTTTCCAAATGTTTTATGCGATGAGTTATTTTTAAATTCAAATTTAAACGTTCATTACCGTGACATACTCAAAATACATACTATACAGCGACCTATGTTTTTAAAAATTAAAATAATAAGCGAGATTTGCAATTGGTATAATGTTCAATTATATAATTTATGATTTAAAAAAAAAGCTTTAAAATTATCCGTCAATAAAATATTTTAAAACTGAATTATATTTTCAGGTTATTCTGAACCACCTATTAAAACAACCCCGGGGGGGGGGGGGGGGGGTGCGTTACGTCAAACAAAATGGCGACATTCGGCATCAAATAGAAGACATGAAGACGTATATGCTTCACTAGCAATCATGAGAAATGAAAATGAGTAGGTATAAAGACATTCTATATGATTTAAGTTTTGAACCATTTTATATACATTACCATAGTTGCGAACAGATCCATCTCTACAGAAGTTACTGTCAAAGTACTTCTTATCCAAAAATTATCATCGAAGCAACTGGTTCAATAATAAAGAACCTCAATAAATGTGGAATGAATAAAACTAAAACAATTTATCTATACGCAGCGTTGGTATACGATGAAACAAAACTACACAGCTTTACGGTTTCAAACATGATAAGTGAGCGGCATACAACTCTTTTTATCTAAAACTGGCTAGCAAATCGGTTAAATTTTAATGTGCCTTCACCTAAAGAAACTGTTTGCTACCAATCTATGGCGTTGTTGTCCACATGTGTAAAATGTTTTACACAGTATTCTACACTACAACATTATATTATCAGAGTTTGTGCTAAGTTAGCATTTGGTTGCCCAATTGTTTTATACGGACAGATGTTGCTCACATTATAAAATTAGTTACTAAAAGGGTTCCATTGAAGAATACTCAAGGAAGAGTTAGAGAAGTTATTCTACGTTGTATAGGAGTTATAATTAAAAACCAATCTATTTCGGAAATATATTTGATTGTTTCATCCCTATTTGTTGTAATAACAAATGAATCTGATGGAGTTGATGTAGTAACAGGAAAAGACACTTCATGTGAGCATCATAAAAATAAATTAATTGAAATAACATCAACTGGTTTTATTAATTATGAAGAATGGTACAATAAAGTGTTATCAACTGTTGACTCTGAGAAAGATATTAGTGATTTAATTGAGGAAGTAGATGAACCACAAATAAATCTTGATAATGAAAAAAATCCATTTCAGATTTGGGCTGAGGAAATATTTGAAAAAAGCAAAGAATATATTCAAGAAGCTAATGGCATCAATGCTATATATTTGCCCACATTACTGCCATTAATAGTTAAATGTATGAATTTCTTAACTTTGTGGTCAGGCTTAATGATACCTATATTTAAATATGTAAAATTAACAGCAAGTTCCGCCGGTGTAGAATCGAGTTTCAAAAAGCTAAAAGTGGTCACTTTTAAAGACTCCTACAAAAATAGATTTATTTTTAGAACGACACATAATTTCTCTTAGGGGAAATTCTCTTTTGCGTTGTGCATCTTCAAATTACACACATAACATTATTCAAAGTGACGACTTTCAAGAAATTATACCAACAGATCAAACTAAGGAATTGTTGGCTGAAGATGATTATATTGAAATTGACGAAAATAATATTAATGATTTATTTTACCCGGATAACAAAATTCAAATAAACAAACCGATAGCGATTAACAATAACAACTGTGAAGAGAATACTGCCGAAAAAGGATGGGATAGAAAATCAAAAAAACAATGTATAACAAATTCTTACTTAAATCCTAGCTCACATTTGCGTCATTAAAAAATGGTTCAAAAGTAATCGATCTAAAAAGTCGCAATATAAAAGGTTTTGGTAAAGTTGCACTTCGTAATACTTGTGCTTTTGATGCACTGGCTACAATATTTATGGTATCTTATTATACAAGTAAGCGATATTCAGAAAAAATAAATTGCCTCGAAAAATCAAATGAATTTCTTTCTTTTGTTTCATCGATTGTTAAAAAAGGAATCAACTTTACAACGTACAAAGAAAGAGCTCAAATATTATTAAGTTATCTCGAACCAGAAACAAGAAATATCGACCATGAAATAACATTGCGTCAGCCTATTTAGCAAACGGCGTAACTACAAAACACCAAATTTTACAGTAGAGGAAAAAAACGTTTAATTAATTCCAATTAACTAATTTTGACCAAACAAATATTTGTTAGTATTACTTCATTAGTAGTTGGTATTTTAGAAGTAATATAATTAAATGTATGTAATAAATAACATTTTTTATGGACTTACGTCTGTTTCTTCTATAATAGTTACATTCTTGGAGATACGATCATTTCTAATTTTTCGACTTACGTCTGTTTCTTCTATAATAGTTACATTTTTGGAGATACGTCCAATTCTATTTTTTGGACTTACGTCTTTTTCTTCTAGAATTTCTGTTTTTATAGTTAAGACAAATTTTATTTTATTGTTTTCAAAAATAATTTTGAGAATAATGTAAGTTAATTTATTTTTAAAAGATTATAAATTATATTTATTACTTGATTTATTTTGACTTTGTATTTATTTCATATATATTATATTTTATCATTTTGATTTTCTATATTATTATTACTAAAACTTTCTGCAGAATCATTATTATTATTATTACTCATGTAATTATTTGAATTTTCAAATGCAAATGGAACCATAATATTACTATTTCCAATAACATCATCATTATTACTACCTACAGTAAAAAATAATATTATTTAAAAATCTAGTAGCTATTATACATACTTCAAACCAAAATTTAAACATAAAATGTATGCCATCAAACCTGAATCTAAACTACCAGTTTCTTGAACAGCTTCACTAGCAACAAACTCTACTATGTCATACTTATTAGAAGTATAAATTAACTAATCATCTTCATTTAAATTTTCTAACTGTTCACTATTAGGTTTGTTCCAACACACGGTCAAACTATCATCGAACTGTCGGGAGCATGCGCAGTATAATTTTTCCGTTCCAACTCGTCTGAAACGCAAACTCAAACTGTCAGATGGTTGTTCCAACACGTTATTAGACAGTTGTGTGACTGGTTATTGACAGTCAAAACGATCCTCGAATTTTGACCGGACTGGGAGTCCGAGACACTGTTATCATACATTTATTTATTATTTATGTTATAAATTCGGTTATTTGTATCAGTCGTTCGCATTTGAATTTGAATTATTATAATTTTTTAGTTAAAATACTAATCTAACAATATCTAATACTAATCATAGGCGTGCGCAGGGGGTATGCAGGGTATGCAGCTGCATACCCTGAAGCTCTTTGAGGGGCAAAAATCGTTTTTGGAAAAAATACTTTTGTGCGCAAGAAAAATAATTACTAATTATAGTGCGGCCCGGGAGTGTACATATTATTAATTATTATGTTGAAACTTGTCCGTCTGGAATGGAACTGTGGTGGGAGAAAATCGGCCTGGCTGAGCGCACGACGTTCAGCACAGACCATAGATATTAGATAACAGAAGAACGGCACTGGCAGTGATAACGTTACGGCAGTGATAACGTTTGATTAGCGTATAAAATATACGTTTATTTTATAATAATTTGACGTTTACCCGTTAAACCATACTACCATAGTTAAAAATTCATTTTTTATATATCTGTGCGTTGATTTCGGATTTCATAGTTTATCGATCAGTCAATATGAAACCTAGTAAAAATAAAAATGTCCGGTTGTATTTCAGGGGTACAAGCTAAGTGTAAAGAAGTAAATTCAAATATAATGTACGTACACTGTTATGCACACTGTCTTAATTTAATTCTTGTTGATGCTTGTACATCTAGAAAAGAAAATAGAATTGTATTTGATTTTTTTGGAGTAGTACAGTTAACTTATTCATTTATTGAAGGAAGTGCTATACGCCATGCAGTTTTGGAACGAATATCAGCTGATATCAATGCATCGTTAAAGTCAATGAAATCTTTATCTACAACAAGATGGGCCTGTCGCTATGAGGCAGTGTCAGCTTTAAAACATAATTATTCGGCTATTTTATTAGCACTTGAAGAAATAGTAGATAGAACAAAACAACCTGATGTTAGAGCTAAAGGACGTGGTTTATTGTTTCAACTCAAAACTTTTCAATTTATTTTAGGACTTGAAATGTTGGATCCAATTCTACAAATTATAAATAAAGTAAGCAAATCATTACAGTGTGAGAATGTTGATTTATCGTCAGCAATGTATAATATTAACGCTCTTCGATCAGTGCTTATTGAAAAAAGAAATGAAAATACATTTAAAACTATGTTTGATATTTGTACTTCTATATGTGAAAAAATTGATATTCCATTACCATTACCTACAAAACGAAAAGTTTCAACTCGTATCGACAATATTAATTCACAGTTCCAGGCACAATCATTAGAGGAAGAATTAAGAGTCCAATCATTTTATCCTATGCTTGATATTATGATTAGTGGAATTGATGAAAGATTCAATCAAGACACTATCAATCTAATAAATGCAATTGATGGATTAATGAAATTAAAAATATGTATCACAGATATAAATTTATTAAGCAATCATTTTGAATGCAATAAAGATGAATTGGTAGCTGAAATAAATTTGTTACAAAAACATGAAACAATAACTAAACAAATTGAAGGCAACTTGGGCGCTAAAATGCTTCATATTTGGCTTCAATGGTTAAAAAATTATGATAAACAAAATATTTTTGGACAATTTACTAAAATTTTAAAGAAGTTTGCTGTTATACCGGTCACAAGCTGTACATGTGAACGATCATTTTCAAAATTAACATTAGTAAAATCCAAGTTAAGAAGTACTATGCTTCAAGAAAGACTTAATGCATTGATGCTTATAACGGTAGAACAAGAAATGGCTATTAACTTAAATCCCGACGATATAATTGATCATTTCAAAAATTCTACACAACGCAGAATGATGTTATAATAAAATATATTATTCATTAATATGATAATGTTTTTTTTTTGTTTGTTTTTTAATTGTACAAGTTGTATGACATAACTATTTTAAGTTTTATCACTTTTATTTTTATTTTTATTTGAGTTTTAAGTAAATTTTTTTAATTAAACAGCAAGACATTTGAATATTTGTGTATTGTGTATATATTTTATCAGAATTTTACATTCTTAAAATAACTTTCAGGGGGTGCCTGTGATAATCTAGTGCTTAATTAGGGGGGGGGAGGAAAAAGTACAAAATTGGCTAAACACAGTGAAAACACTGTAAACAATGGGAAACTAAGGTGATTGGGGGGAGAATTCCCCTTTTGCCCCCCCTCCTGGATCCGCCACTGCTTCTGCATATCCTGAACAAGAGGGCTGCGCACGCCTATGATACTAATCAAACAATGTCGATGTTAATCATCAGAAAAGTGTAACCTTTTTTCTTTTAAAACATGAATTGTCATCCTCTACTACAACCAGTGCAAAAACATCAAACTCTACTACAGTGATTAGTGATCACTAACGAAAGTATCACGGTTGACAGTAAGTTAATATCTATTATTTTATATTTATTTTATTATATAGTTAATTATTCTTACCTAAATAGTTTTTTTTCATTTGTCAGATACCTATATCCACAAGTTTAATAATCAAATGTTATCAACTTATATAGGTAGTTTAAATGAACAAATGTGGATAATTGGAGTGGATAATCAAACAGGCAAAGCTGGGCACTAACTAGTTAGAAAGTTAAAGTTAAGTTAGAAAGTTACTTTTTAAGTAATTTGGTTATTTTATATTCATAAACATTGATGTAAATAGTAATTAATTATTATTACAAAATAGTAATTAACTCATGTTTCAACAAAGGGTAGGTTAGGCTTTTCTTTTTCTTATTTTTGCCCACATAATATGTAATATATTAGTGTTACGTTTTAATGTGCATACAATTTTTTTTTAGATACACAGACACAGAGCTCCTTGACCACTCATTGAAGTTTAACATTTATACGTTTGAACACAATTTTAAAAATGGAAGGTATGTTCATACATAGTTTAAGATTCTGTACATTACGTTTTGAACGTTTGAATGTTTTTTTACTTATCTTAAGAAATACATTTTTTTAAAGTATACATTTTCAATTTCAGAGTTAAATGAATTTATAGTCAAGGCATCTGGGGTCACCACTGCTATCCAAGAAGAATGTAGGTGGAGTATACATAATTCCAAGACATTGATAGATTTATACGGTAAATATAGGGAAAAAGTTGGAACAATGAAAATTAGAAGTTTAAAACAAATTTGGGCAATAATTTCCGACGAAATGAGTCAAACATATAAAATAAAAATTAATCCGAATAACTGTGAAAATCGATGGCGCGTTTTGGAAAGAAATTATAAAAAGTATGTCGAAAACAAAAATAGTACAGGACGAGGAAAGAAATATTTTGAACTCAGTGAAGAAATGGACCAGGTATTTGCACATAAAAAAAATGTCCACCCTGAAATTTTACTATCCTCTGAGGAGGTTCATAATGTTCTTAATTTTTACGAACAAGATGTTTGTCCAACTCAAGGACCTTCTGGCCCATCAACCTCAAAAAAGGACACAAATGAAAACATTATTATTTATCAAGAAGAAGTTACTAAAAAAAAAAATTTAAGAAAGAAAATTAGCACAATTGAAAAAATTAGACAAGATAGATTAAATTACCAACAAAAAAGATTAGAAATAGAAAATGAAAAGTTACAACTACTTAAAAATAGGAATAAGCTCATCAAGGAAAGGAATGTGATATTGCAATCACAATGTTGTTGCAAAAAAAACAATACTTCATATGACTACTTAATTGTTGGATGCGATAAGACTGCAGTAATGGAAAGCGATGATCACGATATTATTATTAAGATGTAATCAAAGCACACATTAAAAAGTTGTACAGTGTGTGAATATTTTTATGAAAAAGTTAAGATTTAATTTTGTTATGTTTTAAAATTTAAATCTATTGTACTATACATAAATAAGTTGTACTATTTATATTTGCCTGTGTTTATTATTATTAAAAAGTGGGACTGAAATTTAATTTTGTTATGTTTTAAAATTTAAATCTATTGTACTATACATAAATAAGTTGTACTATTTATATTTGCCTGTGATTATTATTATGAAAAAGTGGGACTGAAATTTAATTTTGTTATGTTTTAAAATTTAAATCTATTGTACTATACATAAATAAGTTGTACTATTTATATTTGCCTGTGATTATTATTATGAAAAAGTGGGACTGAAATTTAATTTTGTTATGTTTTAAAATTTAAATCTATTGTATTATACATAAATAAGTTGTACTATTTATATTTGCCTGTGATTATTATTATGAAAAAGTGGGACTGAAATTTAATTTTGTTATGTTTTAAAATTTAAATCTATTGTACTATACATAAGTAAACACACAACTTTTAACTTACCAACCTCCTCCACTAATTATGGTTTAAAAAATAAAATATAATATAATATAATATAATAGATAGGTATGTATATTGTATACAGGGTGATTTTTTTATCATGAACCACTCATTATTTCAAAAAATATTAATGTTTTTGAAAATATTTTTTTACAAAGTTTCATGTTGTTAAAAAAACAACATTTTCATTAAAAAATTATGTTTTTTAATATTTTTATCCTTATATTTTTTAAGTTTTTTACTTTTTTGAATGACAACCTAGAGTTTTAATTTCATATTCCAAAGCAGAATATTTTTCTAAGTATTTTGATACATAAAAATAGAATTTTGGACGAGTAGTTTATGAGTTATAAGTATTTAAAGTTTAGATTGGCGGAGTGGAGTGGTACGGGGTTACCCCGCAAAATGTTTTGTGGTACAGCTTGTATTCGTGCGTTTGATGCAGAGAAATCTTCTGAAATTTCTTCGAGGAATTCATCATCAATGGCAATGTTGTGTAACACACAACACGCTCGCATAAAATGAACAATTTTAGTGATGTTTCTGAATTTTAAGTGATACAACTGTCTAAATTTTTGCTTCAAAATTCCAAAGCAGTGTTCAATGCGATATCTGTTTTGGCTCAACTTTAAATTATAATTAAATTGCTTCCTTGTTAACTGCCCTCGGTCCTTGAATAGGGTCATCAATCGCGTTTGTAACGGATACCCACTGTCACCGAGCAAGAAATATGGACCACATTTTTCTTCCAAAGTATTGCAGACTGGTGAATTCCTGAATTCCCTACTATCGTGTACGGACCCAGGATAACCGGCAAAAAAATCAATGATTTTTCGGTTGTGGTCACAGACAACCTGCATCTGTATTGAATAATATCCCTTTCTATTTATGTATGAATCTGGATCATTATCAGGTTTATCTATCTTGATATGGCAACCATCGATAGCCCCTATAGCCATAGGAAATCCATTAGCTCTGAATGAAATCTCTGATTCTCGTTTTTCTTCATCGTTAGGCCATTTGATTATTTGTGGTGAATAGTTGCTCAAAAAGTATGTAAGCCGTTCAATAATTCTATGCAGAGAACTTAGTGTAATATTGAAACGGTCTGCAACATCACGGAAGCTTGTAGTTTGGTGCCCAACAAACCACATAAATATAAGGACCTAAAATCAATAAATGGTAAAGTGGTAGGTGCATTGTGTGAATTGGTGAATTGTTAATATTATATTAAATGCTAGCTAATACCATTGAGTATATCTTTGGTCCCAGGTAAAAAGGGCTTAAGTCAATTTTTCACAAAAATGTTTTTTTTTTCGTAGATTTAAAGCTTGATTTTTGCTGATTTTTTTGGTCCAAAATAAATCAGTGATGATTGTTACTGACATTATTAAATAAATAAATAGGGAATATGTGGAGTTTTTCTATTTTAAGTTTGGTAGAAAAGGCATAGATCCCAGTGAATCTGATTAAATATAATTAATTATGTTAAATAAAACTAAAAGGAAAACTATTTTTTAATAATTCTTATATTCCAAAAGTTAAAATCTATTTTGAATTTTTTTATTATTATGTTTCAAGACTAATTTTTATAAACTTTAATTCTTATATCAAAATATATATTTTACTATTTAATAAAATTGTATTTTAGAGTAAACATTAATTTGTAATTAAATTTGATAAGTTTTGATCAAAATCATTTAAGTCATAATTTTATTTATTTGATCAAAAAGGCTTGTCGTAAAAAAAAAGAGTCAGAATAAGTGAAATCCAAATTAAGTAATTAGTTAAGTCTATAAATCATTACAAATTTAAGAATTTTAGGTCATAAATGTACACAGAATTTGATTAATATACATAAATGATTTCTATAATATTTGTGGTTGTGATACTAATATGTGTAGGGAATTTCCAAACTTTCAAATGACTGAGCTGAAAAGTTGATTAAATTAAGCCCTTTCTACCTGGGACTAAAGATATATTATAATCAATGCTCAAATTGGTACAATGTACATAAACTGAACTAAAACACTACCAACCTGGTCATCCGCAGGTATTTTACCAAATTGGCCATGTCTGTTTATTTTTAAATAATTACTTTCTCTGTACAAATCAGTAATCCTTGTTGTCAAATGACGACTAATCCTGAAATGCCCAAAATATGTTTCACAATCATATTGTTGGACAGTTTCTTCTAAACAAAAAAAAAGTAAATTAATCGTTAATAAAACAGAAGCCCGTTAACATCTACTCACCTATAAAACGTTCGTTTTTTATTTTATGGTTATTAATTAAGTCCAACCCGTCGTCAGAGGAAGAACTGGATGCAAAAAAGTCATCTGAATCGTCAATATCGCTCATTTTTAATGCATTTAACAGCAACTACAGACAAGTTTACTAAGCAAAAAGTAAACCATAGAAAAAAGAACTAGTAAACAGTAAACTAAGCTGTATTTACAGCAACCGCCAACCACAGTAATGAATGCCGGTGAGACCCTAAGGTAGGCACTAGGCAGGATCGCAGGAATGCAGGATCGCAGGAATGCAGGATATGCTTATCACCTTCTGGCTGCTGGGTCTTCAGTTTTGTATTCATACTCGGGGACAGCGACCCTACTACCAGTATTACGGCACCATACTTTTTATTTTAAATTTGGGCACACTGTAAGCGCAGTCCATCAGTATTCAGTCAGAAACGCGTTCCAACTAGTGCTGGACATTTGCTTGCCTAATCCGGATCACGGATTGAAATACAGAATCCGGATTGGCGGATTCAATCCGTTTTAACCGGATTATCGAATTCAATCCGTTTTTCGGATTAACGAATTCAATCCGTTCTCCGGATTTACGGATTAAATCGGTAAATCCGAGTAACGGTTTTAATTTATAAAGCTGAATTAATAATTTAAAAATAATGTTTATGAACAATCAACAAAGTACAGACATCATGATATTATGTATGATAATATAATATAGTGTAACGTCACAGAATTTCAGGCCTTATTATTATTATTAGACCACTGGGTATACCCAATACCTAGAATATCAGCATACCTGTCGGTCAGTGACCGCCCCATTAATATAATAGCGCGCCCGCGATTACCACTATGTTATGCAATAACTGATCCCCGACCTCCCCGCCTGCAACAGTGTTAACCGTCGTCACCGTAACATGTCGTCATCGGCTGCCGTCGGCGCCTCTGTCGCGTCCGTCGGTGCGATCGCCGCAGTGCAATTATCTTAATTACCCATATTATTGTAAAATCCCGCAATACGCCTACCCTGAACTTCCCTACTACGACATCAATTGCGACAACAACGGCCAGCGACCGGACACCGTTCGCCAGCCATCCAGGGTTGCCAGATTGGGCGATTTATCGCCGATTGGGCTACATCGGAGGCTCCATTGGCGACGAAAAATGTACCTATGCGACTAGTCGCCAATTGGGCGAATTTTAATTATTATTTTTGGCGAATTGGGCTACTATAGGAATTTCACAGGAATTTATATTTCCTTAACAATTTAAGGAACGTATACTACAAAAAGTACAATATAATATATATTTATTTTTTTTATTGCTGATAATTTGATAAGTGATAACGGTATTACTATACTACAACTATTACCACAGAACAATATAGAAGCGAAACTCGATCAGCTGATTGGAGTTTTGTTTCCCTATGATCTGAAGTCTGAACCTCCGAAAAACATGGAAACGTTTCCCGTACCAACATGATATTAGACCCAAAGGTCACCCGTATTATGTAAACGTTTCTGCCACGTAGGCAGGGTACGCTGTGCGGGGTCGGCTTGTTTCCCGTAGGCTGTGACTGCCGTAGCCACGTTTTGTTACTTTTGTAGTTTTGTAGACTGCTTATAGAGTATTGTTCTGTGCTATCGAGTATCGTTTACTTTTGCAAATTTTGCTAACTGGTCCCCAGTTTTTTATTCAGCAATTGTCGTATTCGTATTGTACAAAAACTACAAAATGGTACAAATGATATTGTGATATTGATATGATATATTTAATTGATAACGTATGCCACGCCCATCTGGAGACCGAGTTCAAGGCCATAACCGCCTGATTCGGCCAACGCACGGAGTTTCGTACCCCTGCTATTACAGAATAGATAAAATTTAATTTAATCTATTCTGTGGTACTATCATCTTAGATCATATGTATATGAATGTGGTTTATCGGTTATCACCACGGTTTAAGACGGTCCGTGGTTATCACTTTTCGTTTATCAATTATTCAAATTTCGTGCCTTTATTCAAATTATTTAACTTTTTTTACTTAGCCGTGTTACGTACCTCTACAATATATTATCTATAAGTAATGAGTATATATGTCACGGACTCAGATAGAAAAATGTGATAATACCTATTATATTTAATATTTATTATATGGTCTCAAGGTTAGATTGTTAAAAACTTTAGGTATTAGGTTCTAATTTTAGATAAATACCCAAAACACTATGTCAGGATATGTCGTCTGTCGAATGTCGATTAATACGGTACACATACGTACACTACACAGTACACACCCGACATCTTAAGTGTAAATTGAAGTTTTGTTCCTTTCAAGTTGGTTTTTTTTATTAAATTTTATTTTAGTTATTAAATCGCCATGGGCAAGTATGCAAAATACATAAAAGCATACAATCCTGATTGGGAACAGTTGTCTTGTTTTTCTGGTAATTTATTTATTTATTTGAATATAAACTTCAAACGGCTATTGTAATACAATGGATAATAATATTATAGTAAGTTACAAATTATATTACTTTTAGGATGGCTTCAAAGAGCATCCGATTTTGATAGCGATAGAGGTGAAGCTTATTGCAAGTTATGCAAAACTGCATTAAGAGCACATAAAACCGACCTGATGAAACATTCTAAAACGAAAATACACACTCAAAAAGCCAACAGTTTGAATGTTAAAAAACAACCAGCATTGACGAGTTTTGGTGAGTTATATAATATAGGTATAACATTATTCAGTGGCGTATTTGAGCGATAGGGCAAGGTTAGGGCAACACGATACACGAATTTTTTTTATTTATATTATTATAGTACATATTTTCATATACCGATATACTTATAGAATACCTAAATTGTAATATTATGCTGTCAGGAGTTTCTAATACATTAGTTTTTCCATGAAATGTTGTATATTCATGAATAATTTTAGTGCCCCCCCCCCCTAAACAACTAAGTCAAATACGCCATTCAAGTTATTATCAAAATCAAAATCATTATCTTAATTTTAAAAATTTATTGGAAATAGGTATGCACATAAAATCAAATGATGATAAAATCAGGGGTTTAAAATTAGCCATGTTTATTGCCAATCACTCTGCGATCCGTTCAATGGATCACTTGGGTGAACTTCTGAAAACTTTTGGCGATTCAAAAAATCCATTTTCTAATATTGAATTACATCGAACTAAATGTTCGATGATTATTGTAAATGTTATTGCGCCAGCTTATCTGAATGAGTTAGTAGAAGATATCAAAGACAGTCCTTACTCAATTATTCTTGATGAATCTACTGACATTTGAATAAATAAATTTATGGCATTCTGTGTAAGATACTACAGCTCTACTTCATTAGATATAATAACAGATTCTTTAGGATTTGTTGAAATCGAGAAAGCGACAGCTGAAGACCTAAAAACAGTTTTTCTAGAGTTCATACAAAAATCAAAACTGAATATTCAAAATTTAGTTGGTATCGGTGCGGATGGTGCCAGTAACATGTGCGGGAAAAAAAATTCATTGTTTACTCTGTTAAGGCAAATAGTTCCTAACCTTCAATTGATAAAGTGTATTTGCCATTCTCTGAATTTATGTTCATCGAATGCTTGCGATGAATTACCTTCAAGTCTAGAGTTTTTAGTTAGAGAAATTCGTAACTGGTTTTCTCATAGTTCTCTGAGAAAGATAAAATATCATGATTTGTTTAAAACATTGTATAATAGTAAACAACCCCCTCGGCTTGTGCAACTATCCATCACACGTTGGCTGGCTTGGTATGGTTGCATAAAATCTGTGCTTGACCAGTGGTTGGCTTTGACGACACATTTTAATATTATATCTAATAGTAAAGAAGGATGTTACACATCACGTACAATAACAGAGATGATGAACGATGACACTCATTTATTATACTTATTATTTTTGAAACCAATCTTATACGAAGTATAAAGAAAATCAAAAATAGAATGGGTCAGCGAATGTTAGTAGCTCTAATAAGAATAAAAACTCATAATGCTGTAAAAAAGGTTTGCTGTTCAACGTTTATACCATCTAAATTAATGTTAAGTTTATTTCATTCTGAAAATATGTATATAACCGCAAAAACACCAAAAATAGCAAATTTTGAGGATTCTGAACTTTTTGATATTATTACAGTTTATAATGCAAGTGACGAACACGAAAGTGAAGATTAAGTGTTATTATTATTAAAATTAAAATTATTACAACATTTACAACTATTAACTATTATTGACTATTGTCTAATGTCTATTACACTATATATTATTATCAAATTATAATTATTTTTGTACACTATATAGTAAAATAAAATTATTATTATTATTATTTACAAATTATTATAGCAATATACCATCACTTTTTAATATGCACGATAGATATCGTGATTGTGATAATGAATGTTTGGCGTTTTATCAATTTGAATCATGAACTAAGATATTTTTGTTTTATTTTTAATTTTGTCCAACAGATTTCGCTTCAGCTACATAATTCCTCCCACCACAAAAAGTTCGTATTAAAACGTGACCGCATATTTTACCGTCGTTGCCAGTCCATATTATCTTAGTTCATGATTTGAATGTATGGTATTATCACAGACTAAGTGGTATTATCATTTGGTGACATTAGACGAATTTATCAGGGTACTCGGCGATTTTGGGCGATTTTGACGCTCTCTGTTGGCGACTGTACTTTTGATTCTTCTGGCAACCCTGCAGCCATCTTCACTTTTTAAACCAGCGTATTCCCGTCAAGACGTAACGAACACCACCGGCTCACTCATTCTGCGGTCCGATCAACCTCGTGGTCAATAGTCAACTTATAGTTTTTTGTATTGTCATCCATACTCGTAATGTACGAAATGATGGGCTAAACGACGACGTCGGGCCCGATGTCGGGCGAAGCCTCCGTTTTTTCCAGTGACCGACGCCGATGGGCCATGTCGACCACGTGTCTTGGGGGTCGACGGCCAACTGGCCAGCCTATCCCAGTCGTCGGTCATCCACACTTTCGTCATCCAGCCACAACTCAAGTCATCATCATTTGTGTAATGTACAAAACTATTTCCCCTAACATTCCCCCTTTTTCATTTTGATTATGTATCACAACTTTTTCTTTTTCTTTTTTCATTTTGATTATGTATCACTACAACTTATTTCTATTTATACTCCATTTTTCCTCATAGGTGCCCCGGTAACCGTCATGCGGAGCCGTGGGTATTTTCCTTTAACACATGTAATAGTATAATGTGTCATACCGACGTATGATGATTATTCCGTGCCGGTAACCGCTTGTCGGAGCCGTAGCATTATATTATGTACTTTTCCCTGTATTTTGTGCATTTTGCCATGTGCATTATATTATATACTTTTCCCTGTATTTTGTGCATTTTGCCATGTGCATTATATTATATACTTTTCCCTGTATTTTGCCATGTGCATTATATTATATATTATTTATTACAACCATGTAAAATATATCCCCATAGTTATCCTAAGACTTTACGCTTATTATTTTATTAATATAAATTTTTTTGTTTGTTTTCCCCCTTCTAAATAAATCTTTGGCGTTCATTCGCCACTGCGTGTATCAAAGCCTGTGAGTTCCACCGACTTGACCCTAGGGTCTCACGCGGTGCGGCTCACAGGTCACGAGGAAAGTGTTCCCCTTTGCTCGTGGGTGGTTTTTGTGACTTAAAAAATCATGAAATCTCACAATAGTATCTACTATAATTAACATATAATATATTTGTTTGTTATATTAATTATTAATTAAGTTAATTACTAATTTAATAATAATTATTGTATCAACTATCAATCTATATTCTTTTTTTATTTCTATGTAAATTGATTATTTATCACATGCTAATTCGTATTATATCATTATATTTTCCAAAAAGGTGTTTAATACTTTAATGTTGATTTATAATAAAATAAACAAATTACTACCCCATACAATTATGAAAATATAACTAGTAACTAGTAAGTAGTAACTAAATAAAAATCACATGGTTAATTTGAAAAACTATTTTTTATTTAATTTTTGTACATAGAAAATGTTACATTATAAAAAAAAAAAAAAATATTATTTTAATTTTGCTGCTTTGTGTTATGAGAAAGAAAGATTAAGCATTTGGCCGTTTCACCTGATAAACAATTTCTTTTTGCTGTTATAATATTTCCTGCGTTAGAGAACGCTCTTTCTGAAGCTGAAGGTGTTGAGGTGGACGGAATGCACAAATATTTTTTTGTAAGTCTTGAAATGTTTGGATATCTTGAACTATTTTCTTTCCACCAAGCTAATGGATAAGCATTTTTATTTATTGTATTCACTTTTACATATTTATCAAGTTCATTTTGTTCACTGCATCTTTCATTGTCTGGGAATAATATATCAAGAGCAGTCATTTCTAAAAGTTGGGCAGTATCTCTGTCGGTTTGATTAATTCCAGCACCATCATCAAAATTTAGTCGTGTCTGTCACACAGTTTGAGAGTTTTCAGAATGAGATTCTTCACCGTTCAGTATAATATCTTCAGCATCATCATCATCATCATCATCATCATCATCTTCTCCTTCAAATGGTCTAAATGAAAGTATACAAATACCAAATTAGCTATTAAGATTTAAGATATTATTAATAATGTAATATCTGAATTTCCAAAGTATTAGTATTAAAATAAATATATTTATTCAATCATAATAATTGACAGTTGCAGCTAGCTTCAGATCAGTGCCGCATTTAGGGGGGGGGGGGCACTGGCTACAACTGCCCCGGGCACCAGTATTCAGTAATTAGGGGGCGCCAAAATGTTGGGGTCAGAAATTTTAAATTTGTTCACTTGTGAAAATTTAAAACTTCTTATTTAAATTATTTTAATAACAGTATCATATAATATATATATATATATATATTATATACATATATTTATATTTATATTTTTAATGTTAATGTATTGTACTGTTTGTAAGATTAAAGATAACAACTAATGTTGGCGACTGGTAAGCATGTTTGGTGAACCACTCTGTATATTATAAATAAGAGAGTTTAATATACATCTAAGAATCTGGTTAGAAACCAAGGGTGCAAATAGGGGAGAACTTTGTGCCTGAAGCTCGTCGAAAAATAATAAAACCATCGATAAAAATATTCATGAAATAAAAAACGATATGAAAATATCAAACACATTAAAGAAGTTGATTAAATTGAAGATACTGATATATTCAAACAATAATTTATTTTTCATGCCATGACTTTATTGTCAGCCATAGTTGTATAATTTGAAATCACACCTTAGTCGGGACGCAGATCAGCTCATATTATTAACGTTTTAAATAATGTATATAATTAATTTCATATATATTGATTTTTAATAATATTTCCAAAATAAAATATAGGTACTTATAAAATAAAGTGATTAAGCCAGGGGCGTAATTAAGGGGGGGATGAGGGGGATATATCCCCCCCAGAGCCTATATAATGTGTATATTTATATATTAATTTGAAGCTTGTGGAATTATATGTCTTATCCGTTTATCGTGCTGACATCACGGCGAAATATATTTAATATAATTAATATCAAGAAATCTATAAATAGGTATGCGCATGGAAAATACTGATAATTAGAAGAAACGACTGACGACTGCAGCTAATCACAGACATCTATTATAGAACCACTGAACTCTATACATGGAAGGCGCATAGAATCTTAAAACATGTCCACCCTACGGACGGCGCCATATTGATTCCGGTTTCATGGAGTAAACAATAATTCATGGAAACATTTTACCGCTATTTTTTAAATTATGTTTTTAGATAATCAGAAATTGGAAAGGCCATTCAAAGAGCATTAATCCGCTGAACTGTAGATATTTTTTTATGAATATATAAAGCTTCCTATTCTGAATACTCAATATAATGTTGAAGTTGCAATTTGACAAAAAGAAGAACAAAGACTACCCAATGATCAATGAAAATTAATAAATGATGTAACTAATTAAAATTATTAATTGTAATAATAAATGTACAAATTCATTTAAATAATAAATGTGCTAAATTAATCAATGAATTGTTTTTTCTTTGCCTCTTTGGGTAATTATTATGAGTTTTGACTGATCTATAGGTGCGTTTTATATAATTTCAACAATATTATCTCTGACATCGGTAATCACTTCAGTGATTTTCTATGTCTAGGGCCTCCTCAGCTAGCTGAAAATGTTATTTTTGGGATTACATTTCAATTTCAATTATAATACAATTATACCAGTTATTGTTACAATTATAATACAATTAGGCTGGTTATGGTTGATAACATTCCATGAAAAGTTCCTACAATGGGTACTCTGAAAACTAACATCCTTATTTTACTTATGAAGGTGTATAATATTATGTACTAACTTTAGTGTTGTAATTAATTATACCCAACTATACAAGTGCTTAACTGTTTAAACATTTATTATCATAAATTAAATTTCCAAAACTTAATTAATTGTTAAATTTAATTATATTTAATCAGATATTAAATTATATTTAATATGGTGCGAAAATGCTGTGTTCCAAATTGTGGATTGAAAAATGAAAAGGACTCAGCATGTTCAAGTAAACTACAGTATTTTTATTTATAATATTTGACAAATAG
The DNA here is from genome assembly GCF_037042655.1 of Diuraphis noxia. Lineage (NCBI taxonomy): Eukaryota > Metazoa > Arthropoda > Insecta > Hemiptera > Aphididae > Diuraphis > Diuraphis noxia. The sequence goes on along the minus strand of NW_028301711.1, from coordinate 85,937,161 downwards.
TTTATGAATTTAATTATTTTATAATAGCAAAAAATTTTCCATAAGCTAAATAACAACTGATATATTAACTTCAAAAAGTTAATTATTTCATGGTATAAATGAAACTGCTATTAAATATGGTGAATTAAGCTATTGTAAAATTGGCTGTATTTTTTTTTTTCATTGGGTATAAACTAAATAAAAATTTGCAATATATAAGAAACATACAAAACATTAATACAAAAATGTATTTAAGAGACATTAATACCAAATATATGATCAATTGACACTTAAAAAGCCAATTTGTACAACATTTATAATATTTAAATACATTTTTTTTAGTACAATACAAAATATTAAAAATAAAATTATTTAATTTATAATGCCTAAAATATACTTAGAATTCCATTTGGTGATATGAAAAGAGCAGACCAATGGAAAAGTGCTATAGGGTTATTAAATATTGAACCAGGAAAAAATTACTTCGTATGTCAGCATCACTTTTTAAACAGTGACTTCAATCAAGAAGGAGTAAATGTTAATGTTAAGAAGTTAAAGATAAATGCTTTACCTAGTCTACTTTTGCCGGTAGGATATTAAGCAAAATATAAAACACAAAAATGTTGTTATAGTTCAAATAATTATTTACTTTAAGGAAATTATTTTAATGGATGTTGTTGATGAGAATAAACGTTCCATTAACCAAGCAAGTACATCAGAAGAATCTTTTGTAAAATTGTCTTTAAATGCTCAGGTAAGAAAATTAGTTCTGTAATATTTCCACATTTTCTTATTTTGATAACTTTTTAAGGAGAGTAATATGATGGAATCTAATGTAAATGAAATTGACATTAAATTAGGAAATGTACAATCAAAAACTAGTGGATTATCACTTGATTCAGAGGTAATTTAGTTTGATGTTTTTGTTAGTTTTTCTTGTTCAACATTTTTTCTTACATTTTATAGGAATTCAGTAAAAATAATGATTTAGGTCATATTGTTGAGACACCTGTTCAATTAGAATACTCTTCACCAACAGTTTCTCAAGTAAATTTTATAAGCATAATTTTTTTTTTTTTAAGCTACTTAATTGACTATGTTTTTTCTACCTCAAATTTTTAAAAAATAATAGGGATTAAATAATAATTCACATAATAAATATCATTAAAAACAATACGAAATTTTAAATTATACCAAACAATAAGTCAACTGACGACAAAAATATTCTAGCACTTTAAAACTAATTTAAAATTGTATTTATTTACAATTAAAAGTGTATGGCAGATCGAAAGAAATTCTGTGATAGCTGTGTAACAAAGAAAAACCTGATTGAAGCAAGGCAATATTATGAACATAAATTGATAGAAATAGAAGATCAAATAAAAAAGTTTCCCTCTTTTTGTCTGTGTACAAATGATAGCTCACAATTATTTACACCTGATGCATCAAACAACGTAAAAGTTATTAGTAAGTTACAAAAAAAAAAAAATGCACTTGTGACTTAAATAAAACTCAATTTAATGGTATTTTACTTATAGGTTTGTTTAATACATACACAAAAGAATTAACACCTAAGTCAAATGCTCGGCGTGCCTTATTTTTGGACCATTGTTATGAAACATCTCCAACAACATTAAAGAAAAAAAAACATATTACTTCTCAACATCGTTATAAATTTCAAATTAAGGCTAAATCAACATTAAAACAATGTAAACGCCAGAGACTACAAATTAAAAAAATTAAATTATTGCTTAGGGAACTAAAAATAAAATGTGATCTCCATGAAAAAGTTTCATCATACATAGAGGATACTTTTCCAACAGCTATGACTGAAATGTTTAGTCGCCTTAAAACAAGAGGACGAAAAAGTTTTTCACCAGCATTACGAGCATTTGCGTTAACTCTTAATTTTTACTCGCCTAAGGCGTACGATTTTGTTAGAACTGAATTTGGATCAAGTCTACCTCACAGAACAACATTGAGATCATGGTATCACGAAGTAAAAGTTGACGAAGGATTTACTACTGAATCATTTATAGCGCTTAAAATAAAGAGTGAAGAGTATAAATGTAATGGCAAACAGTTATTTTGTTCTTTGATGTTAGATGAGATGCATATTAAGAAACAAGTAGAGTGGGATGGTAAACATTTTCATGGTTTAAGTAGTATTGGTAAAGATTCAACAACAAATGACCCTAAATTAATGGCTGCAACACAAGTCTTAGTAATTTTGGTGGTTGCCATAGATTCAAATTGGAAAGTTCCAGTGGCTTACTTCTTTCACAAAGGTCTAAATGGTCTAGACAAAGCCAATATTGTGATAGAAACTTTAAACAGACTTTCTGAAATTGGTATGAATAAATTAATGATTATTCTGAAATATATACAATGTAAAATAAATACTTTTTATTATTAATAGATATTGAAGTACCTTCTATGACTTTTGATGGACCAGCAACCCATTTCACAATGGCTAATACTTTGGGAGCAGATTTTACGTCAAAACAATTAAAAACAAATTTTCCACATCCAAGTGATTCTTCTAAGGTCATTCATTGTTTATTAGATCCTTGTCGTGCACTTAAACTAGTGAGAAATTTGTGGAGTTCAATGAGAGTTATTTACAATAGTAAAAATGAAAAAATTGATTGGGCTTACATTGAAAAACTTGTAATACTTCAAGAATCAGAAGGACTTCATGCAGGTAACAAGCTTAAAAAAAAACATTTGGAGTGGAAACAGTCTCCCATGAAGGTGAATATTGCTGCTCAAACTTTAAGTTCCAGTGTAGCAGATGCTATAGATTTTTGTAGAGACTTAAAAATAAATGGGTTTGAAAACAGTGAAGCAACAACTGAATTCATACGGTTTGTAGATAAGTGGTTCGATATACTCAACTCAAGAAATCCCCATGGCCGTGGATCCAAAAGCCCTCTCAAATTATCAAATTTTCAAGACATACAAATATTTTTAGATAATATAATAGCATATATATCTACACTTACATGGGGACAGGGACAGGGGCTGATGATTGAACATCCTAAAAAAACTGGATTCTTGGGCATCATTATATCGTCTATGAGTATTAAACAAATATTTAAAGATGTTATTGTTAAAAATCCTGAGCAATTTAAATATTTGCTAACATATAAATTGTCTCAGGATCACTTGGAATTGTTTTTCAATGCAGTAAGGGCTCGTGGAGGTTGGTGTGTCAATCCAACAGCGAAACATTTCAGTGATGCTTACAAAAAATTAGTTATGCATCACAGTATAAAATCATCTGGTGGGAATGTAGAAGTATTGGACCAAACTTCAATTCTATATGCAACACGAACACCTGTAACTAAATATTGTGATACAACACCAAACAATGATACACTGTCAATCTCAAATAGTAGAAGATTTGACGAAAATGAAGAATGCGATAATGAAGATTTAGATGATATTTTGAGTTTATTACCTAATTTTGATATTGACCGAGAAAAAGAACTGCAAAAAGACTTGTTAGACATTGGATTGGAAATGCCACCAAATTATTTTGTACTCTCAGAATTTTCTGAAAATGCAATTGCTTTAACTGCAGGATATGTTGTTCGAATGGTAATTATTTCTTTTTCCAACATTTCAAAGTTACTAAAACAATTCAAATTATAACATTTCAATTTTCAGGTAAGGAAACGAATTAAGTGCCATGAATGCATGGCAGCACTATATAAAGGTAACTTACAAGACAACCGCATTAATTTAATTCTGCAGAAAAATCGTGGAGGTCTAATAACACCAGCTAGTGATGTCATTACTATTTGTCAAATGACAGAACTGCTATATCGTCGACTGAAATGTGACATATTGAAATTTAGTCAACACAATTTTGAACAAAATGTAGCTATAGCAGTATTCAGTCGCCTAATTGACAAACACTTGTTTAAAGAACTTGATTTTCATACATTTGATTCTGAAGAAAATCATATAACAATATTAATAAAAACAATATCACTCTGTTTCATCAGAATAAGAAACTTTCATGAAGTTAAAAAAATAAACTATTAAATTATTGGTAATAATAAGCGAAAAGTACTTACGCGGTTGGCTATATTCCAAAATGTTTAAAGTAAGTAAATAATATTGAGTGATGTTGAAACATCTTATTCTTCAATGCGCTATGTGCAATCTTTTAATTTTTTAACAAACTTTATGAACGTTCTACATTCAAATATAATGAATAATGATTAATTTTTCTACAGGCAACCATCTTTTCTGACAGAAAATACATAAGATCGTTTTCGTAAACAAGAGTATATACAAAAAACTAAAGAAGAAAAAAACAGAACACAAAGAAAACTCAATAAAAATACACATAATATCAATAATCTAAGATACTTGTGCACAAAATAAAATAAATAATAATATACAAATTTAATTACAAAATAACAAAATAATTCTAATTCAAAATCATATCATTGTATGTTCATTGTTCAATAATTATTATTCTATATCATGGTTTTTAATTTTTATCATGTCAATATCATTATTATTATCATAAATAATTTGATTTATTCTCCATGCTTTTCATGGAGTAAAACACTAATGGAATCAAAATGGCTGCCTTCTAAATGGAGACACTTCTTAATACACGAATCATATGCAATGCGCCTTCCATGTATAGAGTTCAGTGTATAGAACTATTATAGAAGTCTGTGCAGCTAATACGCCGAAACAGTTATCATTTTAATATTTTATGTAGTTATTTTTGTTGGGGTGGAACGTGGAACGTTTCAACGTTGACGTTGTGTCAGTTGTTGTGATATAAAATATCATTTGTATTTTGTACATTTGTACACGCACATAGTGTATAAGTGCTCGACAGTTTTTAGGTATTTATAAGATAATATTATTACTAAAGACCGGATTTTTGTGCAGCTAAAATCTAAAAAATGTGCAATTAAAATGTTAAAATGTGCAAAAACAAAATTTTCATTATTCTTCAAATTTTAATTTTAATAAGTAATAAGTTATTACTAATAACTAATAACTGATTTTACATATGAATACATACTGATTACAATATTTTATTAAAATTTATAATCATGTACATTTCCAAGTTTTTTTCTTTAAAATTATGTCTTCTGTCACTTAATATATGTTTTAACTGCGAAAACACACGTTCTACGTCGACACTTGTTATCGGGCATTGTTTGTAGCAGCTTATAATAGCAGGATCTTCTTTTAAATCTACATCATTTCCATTTATTGAATTGTTGTACAGTTTTAAAATATTGTATCCAGTATTTTTATCAAATACTGATTTGAATTTTTCACATAATATTTGTCCCTTTTCATTTTCAATTGCCTTAAGTCCATCTCTTACTCTTTCAACAACATTTATTTGATAATTTAAAGTTGAATTTTGTTTTTCCAGTTTGTAATTGAATTTGGTAACTCGGACAAATGTGATCGAATAAATGTTAAATCAGATATAATTGATGTAGTACTCAAAATGGATTTTACTTTTTGGACAGATTGTGCGTCATCTTCTATATTAGATACCAATTCTTTAAATTTACTGAAATTTTCAGAGTAAAACAAAGCAGCTTCTAACCATGTTCCCCACCTTGTTATTACAGGTTCTGGAGGAAGGCGACAGTCCATAAAATTTTTATAAGCAGTAATACGATGAGGTGCTTTTAAAAACATTTTTTTTTCCATTATTTACCAGTTTATTTACACCCGGGAAAATGTCTCTTAACTTTTTCGGCCACACGGTTTAAGCCATGGGCAACACAAGTTATATGAATCATATTAGAATAAAATATTTTTAATGCTCCTCCAGTTTTTATCATATATGGCGCCGCATCGCTAATAAACAGCAGAATTTTGTCTTGAAATAACGTGTCTCCAAAAAATTCCATTAAACTATCATTCACAAATCGAGAAACCGTTTCATAATTGGTTTTTTTCAATTCTTTGCAAGAAATCAGGAATGAAGTAGGCATTATTTCTGGATGAAGTATCCCAACAATTAAACTACAAATATACAGCCCTTATTGTATGTCTAAAATTATGAATGGACAAAAATATGCGTAGGTAATCGATTATATTTTGAAGCTGAAATATATCACAATATATAAAGTACACAGTATTATTAATATACCTAAGTATATATACAACTTTTTACTGTGAAATTATATTATAGGATAAACAATTATTCAAAGAAAAAAAAAATTCAAATCCGGATGATCCAGTTACTTCAGAGGAAACATGTATGTCATCGTCTAAGACACCATCTAAAATTTCAAAATTGGTAATATTGTTTAGTACTTTTAATATAATTTTTTTAGAAAATATTATCAATATTTGAATGATCATTTTTATTAAAATATTTTAGGATCAGAAACAACTCAAAGATGCTTCAGAGAAAAATTCCAACACAAATCCATTTAATGAAGTACATCTTTGGCCTTCTGAATGGACTTACAATCAATGGATTCAGAAAAAAGATAGATATCCTTGGCTCATTCGTGATGATGGTAAAATTGGATGTTTGTATTGTAAAAATGTTGGTGAATTAAAAACATGTAAAAGTCAAGGTGTTGAAATCTCAACTGAATGGAGTCAAATAAACGTTGATGGTGGTACCAATTCAAAATTAGTTACTCGTTTAAGTATTTTAAGACATAAAATATCAAGACACAATAGATCTAAAGCACACAACTTTGCTTTAAATATTTCAAGAGAAAAAACACATAGTAAATTAAGTACATCATTTGAAACTTCAACTTCTAAACATTATCAATCTACAATAAAAATATTTCGCACTGTTTATTTTATTGCAAAAAATAACCGACCATTTGATGACCATTCAGATCTTGTTGAATTACAACAAATGAATGGGGTTTTATTAGGCCAAACATTACATTCGAGATATTCAAGTACTTCTATTACGAGTATTGATCATATAGCTACTAAAATGAGAAATAAAATTGTTCAAAATATTATAGAAACCAATTCAAAGATTTCTATATTAATTGATGAATCAACAACAAATAGTTCATCATCTGGTATGATTATTTATCTCAAAGCCTCCATATCATATGATTCACCTGTTTTTATATTTTTGGATTTAATTGAATTGAAAAGTCAAACATCTATAAACATCATAGACCAACTACTTGAATGTTTACATCAACATGGATTTACTGATATTTATTTAAAAGAACATTGGATATCATTTGTCACAGATGGAGCCAGTGTTCTTTTAGGAAAAACTAATGGAGTTGCTGCACGCTTAAAAGAAAAATTTCCAATAATATTTAGTTGGCATTGCATTAACCATAGGTTAGAATTGGCAGTTAATGATGTGTTAAAAGATATTACAGCAACGTATCATTTCAAATATTTTCTGGACACATTATATTCTTTGTATAGTCGATCACCTAAGAACCAAAACGAATTAAAATTGCATTGTGAAAGTTTAAATGAAATATTTTTAAAAATTGGTCGAGTACTCGATGTTCGTTGGGTTGCTAGCAGCTATAGAACTGTAAAAGTAGTTTGGAAGATGTATCCAGCTTTATACAAACACTTTAAAGAAGCTTCTGAGGATAAGTATCGTGATCAAAAAACTAGATCCAAGTATAAAGGTCTTTGTAAACGGTTGGAAAGCTTACAATTTCTTTCAGACTTGGCACTTATGTGTGATGTGTTGTCTGAATTATCTCAACTGTCATTAGATTTGCAAAGTTGGGATGCAACTTTGATACAAGCTGATAAAAAAATTAAAAGAACTATTAGAGTAATTGATTCTTTAAAAACTATCAATGGTGATTATTATGCTGAAGCAGTCGAGGCTATCGAACAAATGATGTTTAAAGATATCCCTTTATGTAATAATATTAAATTAGTATGTATCAATAAAAACTAATTTATTACAAGTATTATTAACAATTTAAACATGAGACTATTAGATAATAATGAAGAAGATAAAATAATCATACAAGATATTCAAATTTTAGATAAAAAAACATGACCAGTTGATGTAAATATTCGTTTTGGTGAACAGGAAGTAAAACGACTTTGTAACAGATTTCTTTTAAATCAAGAAAAAACATTAAGAGGATTAAGAATATTAATCGACGAAGAAACCAATGAAATTGAAGAACTAAATGAAATAAATAATTTGATAAAAACGATCCCATGTTCTACAGCAGAATGTGAACGTGGATTTAGCTTAATGAATATTATTTGCACTGACATACGCTCAAGATTGACAATTCACAATATTTCAAATTTGATGATGATTAACATTAATGGTCCACCATTGAGTATATGGGACCCTGAAGACTATGTCAAAAGTTGGATTTTACACCATAGAACAGCTGATGACAATAGATCCAGAAAAATAAATAGAAAAGAAAAAGAAAGTTTAAAACAAAATTTATGGAATATTCTATAACCTTAATTTATAAGTTTTTAATATTATGTTTATGTTATTATGTATTTGGTAAATAAATAAATTTTATAATAATATTAATTATTACACTGTTGAAGTTAATAAAATTTATTATTATTAATTTATATAGGTAATAGAACGGTGATTGAGGAGGGGGGGGGGGGTAGGGGTTTATGACAAAAGCCCCCCTAAAGCTGCCTCATATTAAGCATACTCACAAATAATTTTAGGACTACATCCCTGGCCTTATTGCACGACGTGCAAAATATAATTTTGCCTTCTGTTTTCAATTCTGGATGTTTTTCGATCCAACACTTTATTTTAGAACAATGGCTACTACTAATTTTCGGCATTTTAAATTAAATAATATCAAGTAATAATTAACTACAAAATTGTATAAAACACGAGTTGACTACGACGGCTGCGGATACACTGTAGTACTGTATGTGTATACTGTATAGTGTATATGTAATCGATAATCTATCGACTATCGTAGTACCTTAGTCATTATCTTAATTACTTCGTATTATATCGTTATATATATATAATTATATTGTTAGATATAAAAGTCCAATACTTTGTATAACAATATAATATAGCAACGATAAAAATAATACAAAAATACAAAAATATTTGTACAAAAGTACATTTTTATAAAAAAAACCCGAAACGTGCAATTTTGTGCAAAAACCCAAAAACGTTCAATTTTGTGCAACATAAAACTTTCTTTAAATTAATCTACATCTCTTGATTTGGATTTGTAGCTTGTTTCTATTGAATTTAGAACACGCTATAAAAAGATGCAATTGCACGGGAATCCGGTCTTTAATTATTACTCTTTCTATAACAACTGTAAATTCTAACTCGTAACACTATGGAAAATAAAAGAAAAAATACAATTCTATCTTTTTTTAAAAAAAAAACAAAACCTAACGAAGAAAAAAATACAGATAATACTGAGGTAAGAATGATACAATTCGATTATATTAAATACTTAGGACATAAATACTTAGATATATTATGTATATTTACATAATATACCTAAGTATTTAAATGTCTTAATAGGTATAGGTAGACTATAGGTACCTAATGTATATAAATTTTATAGGAAATTAAGAAGGATAACCATTTATCTAAAGACACTGAAACTACAACTACTGAATATGAAATCGAAAAAGACTACAATTTAAATCAAACACATTCAAATGAGGTAAGAACTATAGGAGTTCTAAATATTATTAAATATAATTCTTGTATTTTAAATATTAAATGTACCTATTTCATAAAAAAATTCGCTTAACATGTTCATTTATTGAACTACCTATGTAATACTCGTATATTGCTTATATAAATAAATACTCGTTTTGCTTGAGGAATATATATCCTTATTTTTTGTTTTGATTTAAAATATAGATATGAAATTCTCATCGAATGTTTGTACCTATTAAAATATTTTATACCTTATACAATTTTCAAAATATTTTCTTTTTAAATTACTACCTATAAAAATGTTTTCCCCTAAAAAAAAAAAAAAAAAAAATACTATAATTCAAAGTTCTACGTAAATTTTTTATAGTATAATTTAAAGAAATAAAAACGAGCGTAAATTCAAAATAATTTTTTATGAGTTTTGAATTAAGAATTTTGAGATAGTTTGTTATAATAATGACAAATTTCTAATTTCTAATCTTAAGTTAAAAATCCATGAAAATGTTTTTTCTAAATTTAAGATTTGAAAATTGTATATAAGATTTCCCACCCTTAACAATTAAAAAGTTTACGAGAAAGAAAATTTATGCGACATGCGTAGTGTTATTTTTGTTCCTTTCTACATATTTAAATTATTATCTATGATATAATGTATTTACGGTAGTTCTTATTTAAGAAGTAGTGATAAATTAATTAAAACAACTACATTATTTTCAGATTTTTTAAATTATGCCTGATTAAAAAGCTCCGTTTATCTATAAAACACGAATAATACTACTAAAAAGTAAGAATACTTACTTTAATTGTTTTTATTAATATTAGCTTTTATTAAAAGGTAAAATGTTTGATAAAATTATAGGCAAACTAAAACCAGAAGACATTATGAGTATTGTCGATAAATCTAAGCAAGATGAGGGAACTGAGAATAAAGAGTACGGAAAAAGTAAGAATTTATAATTTAAGTTTGTCTCAATTGATGTAAGATGTATAATAGATAACATTTTTGATATAGTTGATGATACTGATCAAAAACATGAAAACAAAATTACTTCTAACAGAACACCTAAACAACAAGAGGGAATCGACAATAAAGAATATGGAAAAATTTAGTATACATAATTTAAGACAGTTTATTGATGTTGAAGTATTAAATAGTTAAAAATGTTATTATAGTTGATGATACTGATCAAAAACCACCCGAAGACAAATCTACTTCTGTCAAAAAATCTGATCAAGAAGATGGAACAGACAATAAAGCACCTTGGAAAAGTGAGAATACAAAATTTAAGTTTGTTTTATTGATGTTAAGGATACCAAATAGTTACAATTTTAAATATAGTTGATGATACTGAACAAAAACCTGAAGCAAAAGTTGCTATTTTCAATACATCTAAGGAAGAAGATGAAACAGACAATAATGAATTTGACAAAAGTAAGAATTCATAATTTAAGCGAGTTTTGATTGATTCTATAGGTAATAGATAACATTTTAACTATAGTTGATAATATTGATCAAAACCCTGAAGACAAAGTTACCCCTGTCATAAAATCTGAGCAAGAAGATGAAACAGACAATAAACAGTCTGACAAAGGTGAGAATACATAATTTAAGTGGGTTTTATTGATGTTAAGGGTACTAAATATATAATGTTTTAATAATAGTTGATGATACTGATCATAAACCTGACGACAAAGTTACCCCTGTCTTATCATTTATGCAAGAAGATGAAACAGAGAATAAAGAGTCTGACAAAGGTAAGAATACATTATTTAAGTTGGTTTTATTGATGTTAAGGGTACCAAATAGATATGTTTTAATTATAGTTGATGATACTAATCAAAAACCTGACGACAAAGTTACCCCTGTCATAACATTTAAGCAAGAAAATCAAACAGAGAATAAAGAGTCTAACAAAGGTAAGAATGCATAATAGGTATTTAAGTTTATTTTATTGATGTTAAGAATACCAAATAGATACAATTTTAAATAAAGTTGATGGTATTGATCAAAAACCCGAAGAAAAAGTTGCTTCTTTCAATATATCTAAGCAAGAAGACGGAACAGACAACAATCAATTCGACAAAAGTTAAAATATATTAGGAATATACAATGTACTCAATAATAATTTATTAGTATTTTTTATTTTTATGTATAAATATCAAATTTTTTAATTTTTAAAACATATTAGGAATATAAAATGTACTTATAATTATTAACAATACACTAAATTTTATTTTTAAGAATAAGTATCACCTATATATATATATATCTGTGTGTGTGCATAATTTACCTATCTCAACATAAAATTACTTAATCGGCCATTTAATATGTCGGCCTATAAATTTGTCGGCCATTTAGTATGTCGGCCTATTGCGTGTCAGCCAAATGTCTGTCGACCAAATGTCTGTCGGCCGATTGTACCACACCCCTGATCAAGAACCTGAAGATAAAATTATCCCTGTCATAACATCTGATCAAGAATATGAAACAGACAATAAAGAGTCTGACAAAGGCAAGAATACATAATTTAAGTTGGTTTTTTTGATGTTAAGGGTACCAAATAGATAATGTTTTAATTTTAGTTGATGATACTGATCAAAAACCCGAAGAAAAAGTTGCTTCTTTCAATACATTTAAGAAAGTAGACGGAACAGACATCAATCAATCCGACAAAAGTAAGCATTCATAATCTAAGCGAGTTTTATTTAAATCTATGGGTAATTGATAACATTTTAATTATAGTTGATTATACTGATCAAAAACATGGAGACAAAATTACCCCTGTCATACAATCCGAGCAAGAAGATGAAACAGACAATAAACAGTCTGACAAAGGTAAGAATACATAATTTAAGTTTGTTTTATTGATGTCAATGGTACCAAATGGATTCAATTTTAAATTTAGTTGATGATATTGATCAAAAACCCGAAAAAAACGTAGCCTCTTTCAATACATCTAAGGAAGAAGATGAAACAGACATCAATCAATCCAACAAAAGTAAGAATTTATAATCTAAGCGAGTTTTAATCAAATCTATAGGTAATTGATAACATTTTAATTATAGTTGATTATACTGATCAAAAACCTGGAGACCAAATTACCCCTGTCATACAATCTGAGCAAGAAGTTGAAACAGACAATATAGAATCTGACAAAGGTAAGAATACATAATTTAAGTTGGTTTTTTTGATGTTAAGGGTACCAAATAGATAATGTTTTAATTTTAATTAATGATACTGATCAAAAACTTGACGACAAAGTTATCCCTGTCATAACATTTAAGCAAGAAGATGGAACAGACAATAAAGCGCCTTGCAAAAGTAAGAATGCATAATTTACGATGGATTTTATAGGTCAGAAATCACCAAACTTTTTTTCTAGGGCTATATATGAAATCAAAATATTTTGGTGCGTAAAAAGTACATAAATTACACATCATTTTTTTATTTATAAATATTTAAAAAATAGTTCTTATCATATATACCACAAGATAATTACATATACTTAGTTATATAAATATGATATAGGTGATAATTTGCGCGTGCGTACAGTAATAATTTATGATAATAATAGATTAATAATTTTGTTTATAACATTTATTTTTAGATTATTTGGTGTCTTGGGTGAGGGGTGAGGGCGGAGGATATTTTGCGTGCCGGATCTGACTCGTGGGCTGTAGTTTGTAGACCCCCTGTTATAGTTAATATATAAAATTTTAAATATAATTGTTGATACTGGACAAAAACTAGAAAACAGTTATTTTTAACAAAACATATAATCAAGAAGACGGAACAGATAATAAAAAGTCTGTCAAAAGTAAGAATATAATTAATAATTTTTGTTTTGGGTGATATTTCAATCAATAATTGTTAAATAAATAATTACTGGATTATTTTTCCTTGCGATAGTTATGGATTCGGAATTCTAATAGACATATTATAAATAGAATCTGCAGTAGGTACCTATGTAAATTTTTATCAAAATACTGGCAACCTATTTTTCCTTCTTATCTATTTTCAAATTGTTAATTCTAGAATATACCTCAATTGTTTGGAAATCAGAAGTGTTGGATGCTCTTAAATTTGAACTTACTCTAATTACTAATTCTTTTTAGTCTACTATTCAGATATCTTGCTATTTATTTTATTCCTTGTATAGCAATAAGTGGTAAAGCGATATGTGTCCTAAGCAATTTAGTTAGTGGTTCTGACACCTTAAATAAATATTCATGTTACTTCACGCTCAACTCGTTATATTCCCTTCCCATCTTTATAGATTTTCCATCGACAAAGCTCGTAACAACCCTCTTAATACAATTGTTATTATTTGACAATAAAGTCTCCTCCTTTTTTGTATAAATATTGTTCTTGATAATTGATGCATCAGTAGTATATAAATAATTTTCATAACTCTATGTTTGTTATTAATTTTAATAAGTAAATATTTAAATGTTAATATGTTTTATTTAGTTGATGGTTTTATGAAACCCGACGTCAAAATATGTATGAATAATAAATTTAAGATTGAGGATGGTCCATCGTTTTCTATTAAAATTAACCACGCAGAGTCTGGTGAAAGTAAGTTATTATTTAACTTTATACAATTTGTTTTATTAATTAACTATAAATAAAATATTTACCTAATTTAGGTACTGCTAAACTTTCACTTAAAAATGGCAATGAAGAATTAGCAAGTAAGAATACCTCTCAAAATTTGTTTTTATTTGTATTTTTAATAAATAAAATATTTGACTTGGGTAGTGCTTAACATTTACTTTAAGTCAAAATGTGTATTGACAATGAAGAATATGTTGTCACATTTATTTTTAATAATATTATTGACACATACAATTATTGATTTAGGAAATAAAAAAATATTACTTGAAGACAGAACGTGTGTTAACAATAAAGTTGATTCAGAAGACAGACTACCGCTAACTACAATTGATGAACTATACAATTCACATACTGGTGAAATGTCGTTGTCCAGCTCTAGAACATCGGAGATGACTGCAAATAGTAGAAAGCGAAACCAAAAACAATACGAGAGTTTGGAAGACAATGAACCATTGCTTTTGAAAAAAATTAAAGTTGAAGATACTGGTGATGATCAGTTTCACGAGATGTGGGATTATCTTCAATATGATTTTTCAAATTTCAACCAATGGGAAAATATATTACATTTTGTTGATGAACAAAATATTGAAGTAAACGCAAGAATAGCTTACTCTAAATTTTTAGAACTGTATCCGCTTTGTTACGGTTATTGGAAGAAATATGCGAATTTTGAAAAAAGAAATAATAATATACATGAGTTTGAAAAAGTGTTAGAAAATGGATTAAGTGCCATACCTATAAGTGTTGATTTGTGGATTTATTACATGACATATTTGAGAACGGAACGTTACGATGAAGAGGACCATATTCGTAACGAGTTTGAAAGAAGTTTGAAAATGTGTGGACTTGATTTTCATTCAGATCAGTTGTGGCATGATTATATATCATGGGAAATGGAGATTAATAAAGTATTTAATGCTGCTAACATATACTATCGTCTTATTCGCATACCAACTTCAAACTATTCAAAAAATTTCTTCAAATTTCAAGAGTTTATATTCAAACAATTACCTGAAGAATATTTAGGTCTTACAGAATTTTTCGAAAAACGAAATATTATAGTTCAATCATTTAGAACAAACCATAATAGTGAGTCATTTAATCATGATTGTATACCACCTGGTGAAGATTTTCAGCAAGTAACTGAAATTACCGAAACTAATATAATATCTATAATGAGAATTGAAATTATTGATGAATGGTATAATGTTCACAAGCAAACTGCCACAGAATTTGAATGTCGGAAGTTATTTGAAGAAAATATAGGAAGACCTCACTTCCATGTAAATGAGTTGGAGTCTGCTCAGGTACTAAATTGGGAAAACTATATTAAGTTCGAGAGAAGAGCCGGAGATCAAGAACGCATTATTTTTCTCTATTAAAGGTGCTTGATAGCGTGTGTTTTGATTGAAAGATTTTGGTTAAATTATTTAGATTCTTTGTCTTTTGTAAATTTTGACGCCACTATTTTACTATCTGATGTATTTAAAAGATCATTATTCCACCATCCAAAGTCACTCCAATTGAATTTGAAATATTTTGATTTTTGCGAGACTCAAGGTTGGATAGAAATAGCTGAGGACACTATTACACGATTAGAGGTTATTTATCCAGAGTCAAAAGAAGTTGTTATTAGATTATTAAACTTGGCTAGAAGAACGCAAGATGATACACTAGAGATTTTATTTAAACATTATTTAAGTTGTTCTCGATTAAAGTCAATTATCAGTTACATTGCGATAAGATATGCACGCTTTGTTTGGAAACACAATCGTCAATTAAACCTTGCATTTAATATTTTATATGATACCATAAGAATCAAAGCCATCAGTGTAAATGACAGCCTTGAGCTTTATTTAACATTAGTTGAAGTGAAAATGGAATTAAATCCAAAAGATCATTTATCGGTATTAAAAACAATTGATGATATTATATTGCAGTGTAATTTTTATAAGGAAAAGCTTGTGTTTTCAAAAAAAAAATTAGAATACATTGAAGATTATATCAATGATTATGACATGTTACGTTCTGCAACAATTGAGTACAAACATTTAAAAAAAGCATGTTTTACAGAGAAAAAGCAGTCATTGAGTAGTACAGTATAGTTCATGTTCATCATTATGATTAATTATTATTGAAGTATCTAGTTTTATTTTATTTAAAAATTATTAATTTTAGGATCGATTAAATGGTTTAACTATGATGGCTGTACATAAATCAATTGCAATTAATCCTGATAATGTAATTGACGAGTTGGCTAAACAGCCAAGAAAATTAGAATTTATATTATAAACGTACAAAATTATTATGTTAATATGTTATTATATACATTATAATTATTAAAAACAAAATAAATTTAATATTTTAAAAATTATTATTTAATTTAAAAGTAAATTTTAATTCTAATATATTCAAAATTTACATTTTGAAGAAATTATTATAATATTGTATTGGTATTAAATTGTGTAGAATTTTAAAGCACATTTATTAATAGGTACATTTTGTGTGAATATATATTAGTTTAAGAATTTTTGATGAAATAGTTTTCCCAGATATTATACTTGAAAATCTAAGTATTTATAAAAATGTTTATCCCCCCCTAAGACAAATTCTTAATTACGCCACTGGATTAAGCCCTAGCAAAATGAAGTCAATGTTTTTCAATTGTCCTATTTTCTTACTTCTATAACATATGATGAGGACTTCAACCTATCTTCTCTCACCTTCACCCCCCTCCCCGCCCGTTTTGATCCTATTCTTACAATTGCTTGGTGACATATTTTACTTATGTACGTATGTTTAGTATGAAATCATAAGTTTCTACCTTTTCACTTTTCTGGACATTATTATTAGGTATCATTATTTTTAGATCCACTTTAGCAAACGACAACCATAATGCATTCCGAAATTATACATATATAAAGCGAAAAACTACGAAATTTTCCCTACAAGGTTTTTCGGTTTTCCAATATTACATAATATTGTTTTGTAAAATAAATTATGGAATTTTCTTTTACTTCACACCACAATGATTTCTGCTCACACTCATTAAAACGCAGTTCTTGACGTAGGCATAGTATAAAATACGAGTGGGTATAAACTCATCATTGTCGTAAGGTTTTTTGTGTTTTCATGGTTTATGCACATCATATAATTTTTGTAGAATAATGACCTGTATGTGAGTATGGGAAAATTTTCAGTGAACAAACTTTTTCAACAAACACAATTTTCTAAACATCGCCTTGTAGCTTAATAGATCCCAATTAGCGTTTCCACATAAGTGACTTTGACGTTTGTATACGGACTTTAATTACTGTACAAAATCTATTTACGATATATTTTACTCTCTCAATTAATCTTTTACGAATAAATACCATAATATATATAAATACATATGTGTGTTGTCTATATTTCTAACAGAACTGCAAAAATTTTAATTACAGACCGAAGATTAAAGTAAGCAGGCAGGTAAATTGTCAAGAAACACTAAAACATACGTAACTATACTAGGAGTTTAAGAATGCCTCTTATACCTACTTAATGTGAAATTGACCGTACACAAATAAATGAAAAACAATTAAAAACTTTAGATCAGCACTTAATACCTATTTCCATCCAATTTAAACTTTTATTGTGCTAAGTGTAGGTACCTGCTACCGCCCGTGTATCCATGTCAGTATACAAATATGTGTATACTGTATACAACTGTAGAGGATAGTTTGATTTAATATTACTATCATCGATTCATTTTACTAGTATCATTGAGATCTTCAACATTCTTAAGTTATTAGTTAATTAGAATTTAATAATTTACTGCTGAAGTGCGTGGAATAATATATTTTTCGTCACAATCGTTGCTGAACAAATTCCCGTACTATGTACAGTACTATAAGATGTGGCATCTTTATGATGAAATAAAAAAATGGACTGTTCATGCGATTATTTAATATTATTTTGGATTAAAACAGGGTAAAAAATTTGCTCTAAAACTTATTATTTTTTGTTAAATATCTAATTACAGGTGCAGGTTGTGTACGCAGGCCTACCCCATTCCTATACAAGATAAGAACAGACGGTACTTTCCTGTTATACCAGACTACGGCTATTATCGCGACTACCACCCAAGACTACCTCCGTTATCGCGACTACCGCTGTTTTTTTGCGAAACATCACAATCCTGTTATCTAAGACTACCTTATTTTTATTAAGAGAATGTTCTACATGCGGAGGCGATCTTAATTAATTTTTTTTTTAATCTGTAGGTATTGCGGAGATGGCCACATTCGAATTGTAGGTATTTATATATATAAAGAAAAAGAAAATATCGAAATCATTTGTAATATATTTTTCACGGCGCACACCAGAGGTGCTATAGCCAGACTAGTCAGACTTGGCGTAAATGTAAAAATTATAAATACAAAAATAAAATAATTAAAAATTATGGCCATATATTCAAATTATGTAATATAAATAAAAAAAAGAAATAATATTAATGTTGTCACCAAACACGATCAAAAATGGTAAAATGATATTATATAATATTAAATATTAAATGTAAAAATAATAAATCCACAAATAAAATAGTGAAGAATGATGGACACACATACAAATTAATAAATCGAATTATTAAATTAATAAATTTCAATAAAAAAAACTCATTATTTTATATTTATATAATGTATTTGTGACGCTAAAACGCAGCCTATGGATATCATCAGTGGCGCCCACAGGTTTTCCACGAACCAGTGCAGTTATAACTATAGGGCCCCCAAATTTATTTGTTTGCATATTTGGCACTACCAACTCTTTACGCTTTATTCAACGATTTAAATATTCAGATGGACCAGATGTTATGTATTTATAGTGTCTAATCAAGAGACCTGCAGAGTGGGGCCCCCGAATGTATGTAGGCCCCGCGGGACCTACGAGAAACCAGTGCAATTGCACCACTTGGTACCCTACGTGTGCGCCACTGGATATCATTCAGCTAATTGTGATAGTCGCAAGAACAGAGGTAGTCTTGGGTGGTAGTTGCGAAAATAGCCATAGTCTCGTATAACAGGAAAGAACCATTTTGGTAGTCTTAGATAACAGGATTGTGATGTTGTCAAAAAATAAGGTAGTCTCACATAACAGGAAAGTACCGAACAGACAATATGGTCACGTATAAAAATCGGCCACACAAACATTAGTCACGTCCATTTGATGAAATAGAACCAAAATTCTTATGTGAATTATTCTGCAACACATCTTTAATATCTATAAAACGGTTCCGGGACATTGGCGGTCAGAACATTTGCGGTCAGCTTATTTATATCTAAATTTAAGGTATATATTGTATAATATACTTTATATACTAAACTGATTTCCTACGTATACGACTATATAACCGACACAATACAATTTTATTTTAATACTTCCAAAGTTCCAACACTTTATCTATAATAATACTCATAAACAACCAAATAGCAAAAAATCGGTAAACCCAATAATAATACTATTTTTAGTATAAAAACAGTATTAAAATTTGGAGTTTATATGCTAAAATAATTTTATTATTATTTCAGGTTCAAAAATCTTCATTTTAAAGACCCAACACGATGTCATAAAGCTACTGAAAAGATAAAAAATATATTAATTTCAAAAGAAAACTCTGGAAACCATAATTTGAATGAACCTCCAGCACCAACTCAGAGTTCATCCATTACTTCTGAATTACCACCAGTACCACCATCGTTTGATTTATGGTCATATCATGAAGCTGTGGCAAATGTGCAAATTCACCGGAGAACAACACCGATGTATCAAGAGGTTAGATATCAAACTTAATTATTTATATTTAGTGTTTTATATTTTGTATAATATTTTTAGCTATATGACTATTTAGCCAAGCCTGTTGTAGACATTAAAACAGATCCACTATATGCTTGGGAAGTAATGAAGACCATGTACCCAAATCTGTACTTGATTGCAAAAGAAAAACTTAGTATAATTGCCACATCTGTTCCTTCAGAGCGACTTTTTTCCAAAACTGGACATACTCTATCCCAAACTCGAAACAGATTAACAAGTAAGAGGCTGTCAAAAATTGTTTTCATGGGTTCATTAAGTGAACAAGACTGGTTTGAAATTTCAACACCCCTATAAATCGTAGTTGGTTAGATTATAAAAAAAGTTTTTCATTATTATATTAGTTAATATACTTATTTGTTTTTATGAGCTCAATAGCTCATACATATTAGAAGTTACTACTGTTGACTGTTGAGTGATCAAAAGTTTATTTTATTTTTATTTTTGGCTTTCTATTTTGTTACTTTGTTAAAGAGAGATTAAAGTATAATATAATACATTTCCTACTAATCTTACTGTTATTCATGTTGTTTAAAACCCATTTAATATATTTGTTGTTTTTTATAATTTTTATAGGGATCTAATTTGGGTTACATAAATTATTTTAATACAATACCTTCCTGGTATTAAAATATTTTAATGTTCTCTTTTCATGGACCACTACATATAAACAACTTCTTTTATTGGGCTTTGATTATGAAAAATGGTTACTACTTTAATAGTAAGTAGTAACTGGTACAATGTTGATAATCAATCTTATAATTGTTTTTAAGATAATGTTAATAAATGAAAATATGTATAAATTATTAATGAAAATATAAATAATTTTACTTCAATCCATTATAAAATATGTTTTAATTTAATGTGTTGCCTATTACTTATTATAAATAAGGATACAAACTAAATTTAATGAATGTGAAGTAAAATATCATTTATTAGTTTTTTCAGTACCTAAATATTTTAGTTTTAATAGATTTTCATTAATAATACAAATATTAACTTTCAACAAGTTATTAAATATTAACTATCACTTAGGTAATTATTTGAATTATTTGTTAGTTTTGTGCCTGGTTGTAATTTTAATTATCGAGGAACCCATTTCCTCTCCCAAATCCGAATAGTTAATTCTGTAGAGTATGTCTGGAAAGAAGAGTTCGAACTTATATAATACATTGAACATTCAATATGATTGTCATAATCCATACATTATAACCTTAATAATATGATAACTAATATTTCATCAAATGTGTACTTCAGTGATGGCTTTTTAATAGAATTTATCAGATTACCTATATTGATGGTTTTTTTTCATTACTGTAATTACGTGATTCGGTAATGACTAGGTTAATCTTATGTAAATTGAGTTCACCTTAAGTTTATTCACTCTACACCACGGAAAACATCTAATTTGATATGTAACACGGTTTTTTTTTATCGATATATGAACTTATATCGATTTTTATCGATATTAAAATTACGATATTTATCGTAATCGACGATTATGGGTTTATATATCGATATTTTAAATATCGTACCTTTGGTCGATATTGACATCCCTACAAACTACATCTTACTTGAATTGTAGTACAATTGACACCAGATATTCTTCAACATTAATGGTAAACTTTCCAACCAATACCCTAGATTTTTTAGAAAATTTTGTAAATCAATTATTGGAACCTTAACAATTAAACAGCATCTACTACAATCTAAATATAAGTTCAAACCAGCAATTAATAATTGAGACTGTGGCTTCATTTTCTAATCCAGTTAGTAAAAACAGTTTTGAAATATCAGTAACTTTAGAAAATACAACAATGCATTTATTAATTAATAAATATGTTAGTTATAATTGGAGAAAGCATAATAGCACTTGCGAGCAATATGACAATATAACTACAAAAGAAAAAACTGTTAAGCGTTCGACAATAGTCAACTACCAATTTGTTTTATACACAACATTTTTATTATTTGGTTATATTATAATTTAATATTTAATTTATTGCTTACTATTTCAAGATAAAAAAATATTTATGAAATTGAGTTGTTCATGAAGTTTATATTTGTCGTCAATTAAAATATCTCTAATATTTAATTTAATCATACCTAGTCATTTATATGAATGACTATAGTGAAAATAAAATACATATTACTTATTGAAGTGTCCACTAGAATGAATATTAAGTAAATTAAATTATTCAGCACCCAGTTTTACTCTTAAAACATTCTTAAACTACTAAAAAACACATGAATATGAATTTTAAATAGTACCAAAAAAAGTATAAATAATTTCTGTGCCATAAACATATTGTTAACGACCCACCAAATTTTATTTAAGATTATTCTTTTTCTTAATATTAAAAGAAAATAGCAATTGTTTGAAATCAAATTTATAAGTTTTTTTTACTTATTAAATTGTCTAAGTAAGCATAATTGTTGTCTATAAATTAAATTTTATAAGCGATACATTACTGTCTTTTAATACTTTTTCTTTTGTTTCTTTTTCATTAAGTATTTAAATTCTTCAATCATCAATATTTGAAAAATCACATTGTTTCAATTATTGACCGTTCATTGATTCATTAGTTATACCTATTTAACTTCATTAAGAAAAATGTTTATATCTTATGTTTTGTATTATAATCTTGACAAAAATTTTTGTATCTAACATTTTTACGTAAATGGCTAATAATGACTTACTATGTTTATTATTAAATAATAATGTTGTGATGTTATTCATAAAATTGTATTATCAATTTAATACTTTAACATTTTCATCAAAAATTCAAAAAATGCCATGTAGACTTTAGGAATTATAAATGAAAATATTTGTTTTGAAACGCTGAACAAATATTGCAAGCTGCTATTTAAATCTCCTGTAGAGAGAAATCTCAATGCATCAGCTAGCCTAATGTTCGCTGTAATAGCTGATAACATTCCTTACTTGCTTGATTATTTTTGGCCCAAAGCAATTATTTGTTCGAAATTAGCAGAAGACACTTTTAAAATTTTAAAAATGAGAATAATACATATCAGACTGTATACTATTTAACAAATTAGATCCTCTATTTTCATTATCATTGTAGAGCTTAGAACTACAATAGCGTCTTTTTGTTCAAACTTTTTATCAATAAGTACATTACAATGGTATGCAAGCATCTTGTAAATTATTATTCGTAATTGGCAAATTAAATAATTATAAATTAATAATTTTTACTTTATAAATATTTACATAAGGATAACTAATATATTAAAACTGTACTTGTCTCTCAAATAGGTACGAACGTCTACGCATGGAATATTTTGTGCGTCGCACATAATTTTATGTTCACACGAACAAACAAAATTCATTCGAATGCTCATGCGTGCTAGTTCGAGTTCTAGTAAGTTCACTTCAAACGTCGCATAATGTTCACTCAAGTGTAGGCGTCTTGACAATCTTAGGAGGCTATGTTAACAACACACTCATAAAGATTTACCTCTTAAATATCTTTAATCGTCGTACAATCCTACAGACATAATACCATTTATGGCATTTAATAATATTCACAAAATTATGTCGAATTCAATCAATAATGAATAATGATCCTTTTTTGTTTTTTGTTCAAAATCCTACAGCAGTGGCAGTCAGCGATGAATGATGATAATAAAATATAACAAAAAACACATACACACACACCTCCATTCTTGCCGTGACGCCGTGTTATCGACGCATGGAGGTAGAATAATTTCCTGCAAGGATGATGTAATAACCGGCATCTACAAGCTCCCCGTGAATTCCAGGTTCTTGTTGCTCGGGTTCCGGTTGCAGCTTAGTCGGTGCACAACAAATGTCGTGATAACAAAATTGAATGCATTCGATTGTGTATGCACTTGCAGTAGTAAGTTGTGTAATCTCTATACTCTATACACACTATTACGGTAATAGTGTAATAACACTACACCCCCGCGTCCCACCTATTCGTAGTGTTATTTCTCGTTGTTTAAACTTTAATTTATTCGTCTCGTTCTCATGAATGGCTAGTTGCATGTGCGTAGATGAATAGTTTTTTGACTAGTGTCCGTCATTGTCCGTTGTCCGTCGTTCTCGTGCGCGCGTCTCTTTCCACCGTCTCGCCATTCGCCGTGCGAAGACTAGACTACACGGCGCCGTCGCGGTTCATATTTTTTCAGACTGAATCGCATGGCCAACTATAAGTCATCGATTGTTGGACAAAATGGACCCTGTCATTAGGTTCACGGCCGCCGGTGTCTGCCGACCAATTGTCTTCGGTGCTTCTTTGTGAATCCTACCCACCCGCGTTATCTCGTCGCATCGACATGATTTCGTATGGACCCCGTTCTGTGGCACCGCCGCTCATGGCAGCAACGATATTGTTAATTATGGTCAAATGTTCTGTTTCGTTTGCCCACTCTTCGAGGCAACAGATCCAAGATGGTTCGATCAGCGACGACACTACCGGACATCACGGTCGATGTGAGTCCATCACCATACCGTTTTGCATGGGCATTGCGTATAATGAAACAATCATGCCCAACTTGTTGGGCCAACAGCGTCAAGACGAAGCGGGCTTCGAAGTGCAGCAGTACTATCCACTGGTGAAAATCCAGTGTTCACATGATCTGCAATTCTTTTTGTGCAGCGTTTTTGCTCCTGTATGTACTATAATCGAGAGACCTATTCCACCCTGTCGGTCACTGTGTGTATCGGCACGCAATGGCTGTGAAGCAATCATGAACCGTTTCCAGATTGAATGGCCCGATAATCTGGAATGTTCAAAGTTTCCTGAAAATGGCCAACTCTGTGTTGGTGAGAATAATGTAACAAACACTTCACCAACACCACAGACTGGTTTAATAGAACAAAATGGAAAAGATTTAACTGCGCCTGGATCTAGACACTTTTCAGGAGATCAAGGATATTCCAAGAATTCCAACAACTTTGATATTGGATTTGTTTGCCCTCAACAATTTCGAATTGAATCTAATAGAAACAAAAAAAGATCTGACAGGAACAATCAAGTTTACACATTAAAAGTTGGAAATAAGGTAGTGAAAGACTGTGGAGTGCCGTGTGATGCATTCTGGAGTCAAGATCAAATGCGCAAAGCTAGATCATGGGTGGCTTTGTGGTCTGTGCTGTGTGCTATATCCTGTTTGTTTACATCATTAACATTTGCCATTGATACACACCGTTTTCGATATCCTGAACGACCAATAATATTCTTGTCTTTATGTTATCTGATGGTTTCCATATCTTATCTGATTGGATATTTATCAGGAAACAATATTGCGTGCAACAAACAAAATTTAATCACACAAGGTACAGACGATAATGAATGGTGTACTGTACTATTTATGGTGTCTTATTTCTTTAGTACTGCATCTTCT
Organism: Diuraphis noxia; assembly: GCF_037042655.1. NCBI lineage: Eukaryota > Metazoa > Arthropoda > Insecta > Hemiptera > Aphididae > Diuraphis > Diuraphis noxia. The sequence goes on along the minus strand of NW_028301711.1, from coordinate 85,911,662 downwards.
GTATGGTGGGTTGTGTTGACGTTGACTTGGTTTCTTGCTGCGGGACTTAAATGGGGACATGAAGCTATTGAAGCAAATTCTCATTATTTCCACTTAGCAGCATGGACAGTTCCTGCTGCTAAAACAATTACAGTATTGGCTATGGGAAAAATTGAAGGTAAGTCAATTGTTCACATAAGTAATTAAAATATATTATATTTAGTATGAAATATTTCCCATGTTCCTCTTCATAGGTAGATATCTACCTAGATAAAATTATACCACTATTATTGTAAGACATGAAACACAATAAGAACTTTTAAATCCTTCTAGATAAATATAAAACTTATACCTATATATGGATAAGAATAGTCATTGCATTATAGTTATTTGTTGTATATTCTATATTTTCAATACAAAGAATTTATCGAACAATTTTTATTATAATATTGGTACCTATCAAATAATTTTGACACTTTGTATATATCTATATCACTTTTTTTTACTCATACTTTGCCTCATATCTTTTAATAATTACCTAATATAGGTAAATATAATTTTACAGTTTTTGATTTGATTAGGTATTAAATGATCTGTGAATATGTGATGACTATATGATATCATAATTTTTTTTTAACATTATATAAATCACAAGTCATAGACAATAGCTGCATTAAAATTTCAAGTATTACAAACTATAATAAGACATTTTATAAAAAAAATAAATATAATCTCATTTTATGAGTACCTATACAGGTTTTCTGACTCTTGTATTGTAATTATTCATAAAATAGTTTTTAAACAATTATTGTATTTTGTTTAAATATTTTAGGTGATGTTTTAACTGGTATCTGTTCAATGGCTGTTTGGAGTGATGATACTGCTGTGAGAGACATGGTGCTGATTCCTTTAGTGGTGTATCTGATTTTGGGTACAGCATTTTGGATGGCTGGATTTGTTTCTTTATGCCGCATTCGAAAAGTAATGAAACACGATGGTACCCGAGGAACTGACAAGTTGGAAAAATTGATGATACGTATTGGCGTCTTTAGTGTTCTATACACAGTACCTGCTGTGGCTCAAATCTTATGTTTAGTTTATGAACATATAAATCTCAGTTCATGGATTATTAGTTGGCACTCTACTCTTTGTCAAGATCCAAAGTATGCTCTACCATGTCCTTCTCAACCCAGTGACACAGGAAAAAAACCTAACTTTGAGGTGTTTATAGCTAAATATTTTGTTTCGTTATTAGTTGGTCTTACATCGAGTGTTTGGATTTGGTCTGGTAAAACTCTGAATAGTTGGCAAAAATTCTTGGCAAAAATTCGACCTAATTCAGGTAAATCTGAAGCATATGTTTAATTTAATTTAATGTTTGATTTATCAATATATTAAAATATTTGTTTTTCAATAATTTAGATTTTTTACAGACTAATATATTTTATACTATTCACTAAATGTATATTAATTAGGGATGATTTGATACCACTTTTTATTTATCTAATTAACTATTATATTGGTTTTAAGTCCAATATTCAATTTACATATTAATTTTCAAAATTGAGCCACTCTTTAATTGATTCAGAATTAGCAACTCTAAATGTTATGTATATAATTATAAATGTTGTAGTAATTACATTTATGTGTACATATAAAATAACAATAATCATTATTTAGGCTTGTTTAACAACATAATAAATATTACCAAGTAGTAACAGTTATCCTTATTTATTAGCAATGCAAAATAATTATTGATGTGACGCTATAATTATAATTTTTTTTTACATTTTATATGCCACAATTTCTACTGCTATTATTTATGTAGTGTTATTATTCTCATTGATAATTTGTTACACATAATATATATATATGTGCGTGTGCGTGTGTGCATTTTTATTTGATCAGTGCTAGCTTAGCTATATTGGCATTAACATTAATCATTATAGGTAATTATGATATAACAATTTATTTTTGAGTACAATTGGCATAAAGGACTAGCGACTTGAGCCATACCAACTCTGTTTTTTTTTTCCAAAACTACTGTAATTCACTGTACAACTATATTGTTATCAAAATCTGTCTTTTGAACAAACTTATTAAATAATTTATGCATTTATATTTATTCAATGTTAATATCATGTACCAATAAAATAAAACTGACAGTTTGTTTTTCTGTTAAGACTATTATGAACATTTCATTGTTATAAAACTGCCATATTTTTAACATTAAGCTCATAAAACAATTCCAAAGTTTAATTTTTATATCTTTTATATTAATTAAACAAAAACCTTATTTGAATATTTATATTTGTATGTTTTGTTGCAATTATTATTGTGTTTATTCATTTTAAGTATAAAACATAGTTTTATGATTATTACTCTTGCAATACTATATGAACTTAAATCAAAATAATCTTTATATTTATATTTTTTACTGTATACGCTAATTATTTTGTTAAATGTACAATTCTTGTAGATTCTTAGTAACTTGAATGTTAATATATCAATTTTAAATAATTATAACTATTATAAACAACATTGATCTTAAACATTTTAAAATTCAATTAATTGAGTTTTCTTCAAGTTCAAATTATCAGGAGTATGCAATTTATTAACATAATTTTATTTTATATTTATGATAATATATATTAGTTACTATTGACTGCAATTAATATTGTACTTAATACTTATATTTATGTATATAGATAAGACTTGAGCAATTTTTTATATCAATATTACAAAACTGTTTTAAAATGATTTATTTTAAATCTTTTATATGGAATAAAAATTTTCATAAAATATATTGAAATACATGGAAATCATTTCCATACAAAAAAATGTAGATTTTTATATTCTATCCTACTTCCTTAATGTTTATTTTATCAGGTTGTATAAGCATTTGTTTCAAAGATAAGCATTACTAATTATGTATACTGTGCATATTATTATAAACGTATAATATATAGTAGGCTAACTTTGACATGTAGACTCCAAATTTGAGAAATATTGGTTGAGCTAACTATATGATTGTACAATGCTCATGTGGCTTTAAAATGATAAAATATATAGTAAATGTTGCATTGATATTTGCTAGTTCAGATTACCCATTTTTTAACCTTATAATTAGCCATCTTTATTCAATAGTAGTTTTCAAAATACTAATTAATTTTTAATTATTTTAATTTTAGCTAAATGTTAAAAATGAAAGCACAATTTAATTCAAAAGCATTTAAATTTTGATATTTGTAAAAATTTCAAAAAATTGCTTATTATTTATGATTGAAAATGTATACAATATTATAATTTGTTATTTCAATAGTTAAGCTTAAAACCTGAATACAAGATTTTACATAAGTCTAAGTTACTCTAACATTAACCTATATAGTATATATCTCAAAAATACAAATATAGAATTTTTACATAGGTAATTTGGATTTAATATTGAAACATAATAATTTTTAGTTATTTTGTTTTGATTCAAAAAATATTATTTGTATAAACTTAAAAGTTTTTACCCCAGTTTATATATATTATTGTTGACTATACTGAAATTTTCAAAATATTTAAATTAGTTTTAAGTTATGTAATAGTTATGTACCTATAAGTCCAATCTCTTTTTACTGGTGTATATGGTACATTATTATTGTCTTATTACTTATAAGTTTTAAGTTAATACCAGCTATTGAAATATATGAAATTATAAATAATATTGATAATTTATTTAAATATAAAATTTATTTTTGTCAAATATTTTTTAATATTTCATATACTAAAAGAAAAAAAAAGTGATAAAATATCTTTAGAAATATAGTCTTACAGGCTATAATTAGTATTAATTTATTTAAAGATAGCATGAAGTTCATATACTGCAACATATTGTACATTTAAAAAAGTTGCACTCTGTACAAAGTATATACATATACTATCTAGAATGTAAGACGTCATAAATCAATTGATTTCACGATAATATCCACAAAATATTATGTTATTTTTAGAAATGAATACGGACAATACAGTACCTATAAATCAACTGTGTTAAAAATTTTAAATTAATTAGCATATAACTTGTGTATACATAAATATATATATGTATACAATATGACCAATGTTTAAAAATTTTAAATAATACTTTAAATTTAATTGTTATATATTTAATTATTGTAATTTGACTTTTTTTTCTGGCTACCATCTAACACGTACCTATGTCTGTTTACGATGATAGTCTCTTTATCGCTTTATAACCAACCTTTTTATCGACAATATCGACAATTATTGTATATTTGTGGTAAAGCCTAATGAATCTTATACTCCTACAGATTTACCATGAAACAAATATAAATTCAAACTCAACACCCAAGTAATGTGTTTTTTAAAAACAAAATAAAAAATTAGCAGCATATTTTAAAGCATGTTTTGACGATTTATTTTACTGCATATTTCGATAATTTTAATAGATGTGTAATTTATTTATTATCAGAATATATGAAGGTGCCAGAGGTAACTACAGTGGCGCCCAGATTTGTTGACAAGTACTATAACGCATCTGCTTACGAGGAGAATGGCTGTAAACCAGTAAACTACTGGTGTCACAGAGAAGTTTATATATTTATAATATAAACTATAGGATATAATAATTAATTTCTGTGAACTTCAGTGATTAATAGGTGAGTATAATTATGGAGTGCAGCAAGATTATTATTATTTTTTTTTTTTTAATGGTTGGGTAGATAGGTAACTTTTTTAATTGTATCTACTTTCAAAATACCTCTGTGCGTCACTGCAGGGTACCTATGTACCGCATTGACCCATATACCCATAGTACCTCGTTCGATCAGAAAGTGAATCTAGTTGGTACTTTGGGGGGTCAAAAGCAAAAAATTCTTAATACTTTTCTAAATAATCGAAAAAAACAAACTAAAAATTAAGGGAAAAACGGGAAATTTTACGCACACTTATTTTTCGACAAAATCGATTTTGGTTTTTGATGTAACTTTAAAAAAAATGACCATAGATACATGCAATTTTTACCGAATGTTTATATAAGTATATTATATCCACCATGCAATTTTCAAAAATGTTCGACTTAAGTTGAACTATTCATAGGCATTTGAAATTTTCGATCATTATTAGTTTTTTTTAAAATTAATATCGATAAAAATTTATTTGTTAGGCAGAAAAGCTTGAAAATTTAACACAAGGCTCTTAACATATTGTTACAATAGCAGTTGAAAAATAAAATAAATTCATAGTCACAATTTTTTTTTATAAGCATTCAAAGTCTTAATTTTGACAAAATACGTAAAAATCACAAAATATTTTAAACTAGAAATTCATAAGAATTTTTCTTTTTAAATCTAAGATTTTAAAATTTAATACAAGATTCCTTAAAAGTTTTTCAATCTTTATCACAAATAAAAAGTCCACCGGAAATTCAAATTAAATTTTTATGAGCATTTGAAATTTAAATTTTTACAACATTGGATTTTCACTTTTAGCGATTTCTTTATTTTGGCGTAACTCTAACACAAATGACCACAGATACTTGACATTTTCACTGAATGTTTATATAGGCATTTTCCATATTTGATAAAATTTTGTTTTGAGCTGATTACTGACATTTTAATTTTTCAACTTTTTTAGTTTTTTTTTCCATAAATAACGATAAAAATTTATGTGTTCGGTAGAAAAGCTTGAAAATATCCATATACCCATAGTTTAAAAAACATGATGATTTTAATTTTTTATTTAATTATAATTTTTTTTTTAAATGTCTCCCATTCTTATTACGGGAAACCGAATGGCTATTGCCTATTGCCGGAATGCATAAAGTGTGTTAACTGAATCTATTATTTTATAGACCGAATGCCCCTATAATAATTTTAATATACCTAGTATTATTTTTCTTGTAAAAATGTATAATTGATTTTTATTTTCCTGATCTTTGCATTCCTATGTTTATGCGCATCCATTCAATCGTGTATTATATAAATATATTACGGATTTCAAATTTATTTAGATTAGTTTTTGATTTTTTATTGTAACTAAGCTATGGGCAGACCTGCTGCAGTTGAAAATATATAAATTTTAGATTCTGAGCGGAGCGAGGAATGTACTGATTTTACCATGATGTGTATGTTTTTTTTTGTATTTGTCATTACGTTTTGGGGCAGTAAAAATGCTTCGACTTTTAACTTCAGTACCTTGTTAAATAAGAAAGTGAATCTAGTTGATACTTTGGGGGATCAAAAGTAAAAAATTCTCAATATTTTTCTAAATAATCAGGATAAACAAACTAAAAATTAAGGATAAAAACAGGAAATGTTACGCACCATCAGTTTTCGACAAAATCAATTGGTTTTTGATGCCACTTTAAAACAAATGACTATAGATACATGGAATTTTCACCGAATGCTTATATAAGTATGTTCTATCCACCATGCAATTTTCAAAACATTTTGACTTAAGTTGAACTATTTATAGGCATATGCAATTTTCGATCATTATTAATTTTTTTTAAATAAATATCGATAAACATTTATTTGTTGGGTAGAAAAACTTGAAAATTTAATACAAGGCTCCTAACATATTATTACAATAGCAGTTGAAAAATATTAAAAATACATAGGCACGTGTTTTTTTTATAAGCATTTAAAGTTCAAGTTTTGACTAAATACGTACAAATTACGGCAATGTTCAATTTATCTTAGATAGAAATTCATAAAAGTTTTTCTTTTTAAATCTAAGATCTAAAAATTTAATTCAAGATTTCTTATAAGTTTGTCTACTTTTATTCATAAGAAAAAAAAATGTCCCCCGGAAAGTCAAATATTTTAATAAGTATTAATAATAATTAAATAATCTATATATCCTAGACAGAATATGTCTCCGCTCAGAATCGTTTTTCATATACAATGATATAATATCATTGGAATCCAATTTGAATTCCATCTATTACAGTAACCCACTTGTAACCTACTCTACAGCAGAGTGATATCCACTTTCCTGTTTTTTTATGTTGTTGTATTGGTATAGTAAAATTAAAAATATGTAATTATTGTGTACAGATATGTCATGTGTGTTACATTGAATCTAGGATAAAAACAGAGAAAGAAACAAATAATTTATAATGTTCTACTTTGTTAACTACATTTATTATTTTATGAGAGATTTTAATATTACCTATGCTTTTTACAATTATTGATAAATATAAAGAGATTAACTTGAATTTTTCACCTAAATAATATGCAAATATTAACTTTGACTGGCTGTGTATATTCAGCATTTAGCTATAAATAAAATATGGTTTCTATCAAAAAGGGTTGAATGTTACTTTCATCTAACCCAGATGATGTGATTTCAAAATATTCAGATGTATGGTTTAGCTACCAAATATAAAATAGTCCAGATATGGACAAATCTATGTAGTCCAATACTCTAATGTCAATAAATATTTTCTATTGTCTCGTGAACTCATACTAAAAGTTCTCGTCATCAAATATACTTGTTGTATTATGAAATATAGATTGTGAATAAAAAATGAAAAAAAAAAGAAAGATATCAGCAATATGACAATCGCAGTAATCGCACCAAACTCAACTGTTCGACGTCCATCATTTATCTCGATTTTTGTTGACGGAAAAGTCTTCAGGCGTTCAGCATATGATTGTTTATTAATGATCTTATTATATGTCTAGTTATTAGTGGTTTTAACTTTTAATAAATAATAAATCGATTACATCCTGAAAAAATAACTAACTACAAGTATGAAACCATTGGAACCATGTCTGCCTCCTCCAAAAAAACTCGTCTTTCCGGTGGGGTCAGAAAACTTGTAAGAGCAAAAGTAAAAATATGATTTTTTTGATTTTTAAATAATTTATAGATTTGTAAACAAGTTATAATAAGAAATATGTATATTTGTATAAGACTTAATTACATTTTACAATATTTCAACCTTAAAGTTTCAGAAGCACAAGGTTTGCTTGTTCGTGTTATGAAACTGAAGTTTAGTTTTATGTTGGTTGTGTTGAAAAATATTTTAACAAAAGCTTATATATTATCCAACTATTTACAAAATACATCAATTGATTTAACAATTGCCTTCAATATGATCATAGCTTGTTCAAAAAATATTAAATCCATGAGAACTACTGAACAATTTATAGAAATTAAAAAAAATGTGATTGTGTTGTGTGAAAAATTTGATGGTATCACAAAGTTTGATGAACAAAGAAACAAAAAAGCAAAAAAAAATTTTGATGAAATGGGTGTAGATGATCATTTTAATAAATCAGCTGACCAAAGTTTCAAAATTAAAACATATTTTGTAATTTTAGATATCTTTCATTAATGTTTTAAATCACAGGTTTGAAGATTTTTCTAATATTGTAAGACAATTTGAATGCCTTGATCCAAAAAAATATTTTGTAGAAAAAAAAAACCAATGAAAAATCCATTGGTGAACTTAGAAGCTTTCTGAAATTTACCAAACTGATATTGATCAAGATGATCTTGTTTCAGAATATGATTCATTTAGTTGTGTTTACTATCATTTAAATAAGAACTGTGAAGATATTTCAATAAATGAAATTTAGAAATTTATAATAACTAATAATACGGTTTCGTCCTATCCAAATGTATGTAGGTACCTTGTACAAAATTTTTTATACACTACGGTAGTGCTACGGCTGAAAGAAGGTTTAGTCGGCTTAAATTTATTAAGTCATTTTTACGCTCTACCAGTGCCGGCGGGAGATTTTGCGGGGCCCAGGGCAGATTTTTTTCATGGGCCCTATACAAATTAAAGAAGAAAAATACATTTTTTTTTCTATTTTACATAACCCCTAAAAAATATTTTATTTTTTATTTACACAATTAAACAAAGTATATTAAACGTACAATTTTCAATTTGGATTTATTTTTTAAAACTCTAAAATGAAAAAAAATGAAATGACAACAGAAAGTGCACTCCGATTGTGTCTTCGTGGTCATGCGGACACCCATCACATACAAGATAAGGAGTACACAATCATTCTTCAACTATAAATGAATAATAATACGATAAACTATACGTATTTTCGGAAAGAAAAACACGCAACTCGGGTTATAATTGAATTATTGGAATTGATGTACACATAATAAATTACATTGTTTTCAGCGAATTATTTTAGACGTTGCCGTTGCCGTTGTTAGTCAGTCTTATAATTTATTTTTACTCTCACGCGTATTATTATATAAACTGATAATATTCATCAATCATCATCGTAAATTTAAAACAACAATCGCATTTCTGATTTCTATCGAAATTATAATTAAATATTCATAAAATTATTCGTAATATAATATATTGGTTACATTTTTTTTTTTATATGCATTTCATTAAAAACCCACGAGGCACCACTACAGATGGGACTTGTATTTTTAATATTAAAAACAAATTTATAGTATTACAAATTATTACATGCCATTTTAGGCGCGGGGCCCCTAAAATGGCGGGGCCCTGTGCAGCTGCCCCTTCTGCCCTGCCCTTCCGCCGGCGCTGCGCTCTACTATGTCTGAAGAAAAATTATTAAACCTTGCAGTACTTAATATAGAAAAATGGAGAAAATTGATGTTGACAAAGTCATTGAAACATTTGCAGAAATGAAAAATAGAAGAAAATTATAATAATAAAATAACTGTAGGGAATATAAATATACTTTTACATTTTTTGAGCATATTGTGTTTTTTTTTTTGTTACAAGGTATTAATTTCTAATCCAATTTCATCTCTAATAAATGGCCTCTTAAAGTGGCTTGACCCACAGTTCCCAAACTGTGGATCCGCCCCTGCTAACTTATACGATAGAATCAGTAAATATTGTGATTATTTAATAAACAATTTATACTTCTAAGTCAAATGCCACAAGTACCTAATATTTACAAAATCTAGGCATTTGGAAATAATGTCAAACGATTAAGTTCGAATAGATATATATATATAGTAAAACAGACAACGGCTTTGACGTATTATAGAGCGTTATATGCGTTTTACAGGTTTTGCTCGATTTAGATTCGATAACGATTGCAGGATTTCTATAACAGTCTTCTTTTCTTTTCGGGATTAGAAACTTATCCAGTTGTCTGTAAAGCGCATATAGGTACTTACCACGAATTTGCACCATTTCTACTTGGCGTTCGCAAAAATATAATATTTGGCTGAAACCAATTTAATTTCAAATTGATCTAAATTAGTCTGGGCGAAACGGCAATCATATAAAACAAAATTTGGTTGAAACGAGTCCTGCTCGGTATTTTGATGGACTGACTTTGAAATTTGTAGCTAAGTATGTATAGTAAACAGGTAAGTTATAAAAATAGTATAGTAAATTACGAACAGAACTTTTCAATTTTTTAAATGGGTACCTACATCGTAAATACACCATGCGCGATTGTGAACTCCCATGGGTCTACTATACGATACTACTTGATACCTATAACTATATGTAACTCTCCTGAGTTTCAAAAAGGTAGGTAGTAGGTACATTATCTACAGTCTTGCCGACATAAAACATAAATATAAATTTATAATAGCATTTTATTCACGACATTTATTGATTCATTTATTACAAAAATTATAATAAATAATATAAAAAAAATTATTTAATTTCTTTAGGTGTACCTAACTGTTGAGCAATAATAGATAAGATAGATACTAATGAAAAAAAAATTGTTAAATTTAATGTTAATAATATGAACATCCAAATTTTAAAAAAGTTGGACAAGTCGGTATAGAACATTAATTAGAACTACCTAGCTGCTGTACAGTAATTGTCGTGTATGTCATTATTGACTAAACGACTATTGTAATGGGTGTTTTAGATTGATAGTTGAATTCAATGATAAATCAATAATCATTGCATATAAAAAACGATTCTGGTCGGAGAAGTTATCTTATCCAAGCATACCTGTATAAAAAAATCAAATTAAATCACTAAAAATTAGTAGGTAAAAATTGAAAATATCTTATAGGGCTATAGGTATATTGTTTCAGATAAACATTTTTTTTCTATTAATAATTTTAAATTATAATTTCTAATGTAAGCTGTGAAAAGAAAAACTTTTATGAATTATTTTAAAATTTGAACTTTAAATGAATGTAAAAAATAATCGTTTAATTTAATTTTTATGACTTAGAGTTCTAAATTTAAAATAAATGTTTTTCATAAGCCGTTACCCAAAACTATAAAATTATATTACAACGCAGTTTATTTATTGAGATTTTAATTTTAAATTTGTATGAAATTAGAAATTATTTTAACAAAGAATAGGTAGCCGGTTTTAATAATTTTATTATAATTTAAAAATATTATTTCTACTTGAAATTTTTTAAATTTATCATTATTTTCCATACACACGATAATATTTTCAATATTTTCGTTAAAAATTAATTCGTACCTAATTTATTATTATTATTCGTAGAATAAATTATTTTAATAGAAATCATAAAATATTAAGTAATATACAGGCTTGACAGACCATCTTCGTTGAAAATCGATTTTTGTGTATTTTATGTAATATTGATTTCAAATTTAACACTTCCATTATAATGGCCCATTCCACATCTAATATACGCATGCGTACAGATAACTACAGCAGTACCCATTTGTCTACTTTTTTTGACTTTTGACTTTTACAACTAGATCTAATTTCTTCCAGAAATCACTCTTAAGTTAAAGTCGCAGATTTTCTAATACAACTAATATGACTTTGGGCAAAAAAAAAACCATTTTAAAACCAATGCCTACATGCATCACTTCATTCAGAACCTAATATCATGTTTTTGAAATATCTGTGTATAATTATTAAATACAATACAACTACCCATAACTAAATCTAAATAATAAGTAATAAGCTTCTGATCCGATTTAGTCACTCATCACATTTCCGACTACTAAAGTCCGTACAGTCCCTATTCCAAATATAACATTCACTATTTATAAAAAATTCTCAAGTAGAGTATTAAATCATAGGTTATAGTGCACATAATTTGGAGAATGTGCGCTCCGACAGTTTTATTATTTTTATTATTTTTATGAATTGATATAGGGCAATATTTGAATGTTTGTGAATTGTTTAAAAACTTGATACGCGCAAAGAAAAAATTAAAGCTTATTACCTTTTTTTATCCTTTTTAAAGAATACTTTAAAGTGTCTTAAATAAAATTATATATTCTGTTTAAGAGGTATCGAAATATTTACACACATAGGTATTATCCATAAATTATATAGATACTATATAAAAGCGCAATGTTTCCAGTGTATTCGACTTAGTATCATGGAGTAATACCTTAGGAAGTCAAAAACTTCTATACACCTATTATAGGCCAGTCTCTACATAGCTAGTAGTCTAGTGACTATATGTATAATGCCTCTTATGCGTGTATGCCTACTAATATACTTTTATCAACAAATCGAATACGGTATTTAATGACTAATAAAATGTTTTATTAAATTTAATTTAAGAAACTCACCACTTCTTTATCTTTGGATTATTATAAAATCATACCAGTATAATAAGCCGGTACAACTGCTAAAAAAACACGAACAAACGCGAGCATTAAAAAGTGTGTTCTCATCAACTTAAGTTGGCTACAGATATATTTTATAAAATATACTATTACCTATCTAATAATGTTCATCATGCCTATAGAATATCGCAATAATTGTAATAGGTATGTACCTATAACATGTACCTATAGTTAACATATACCTATGTTAACTTAGAACACAATTGCATATCATTGTTATATTTGTGAGATACCTATCAATGGGATATATTAGGTAATTTATTATACAATCATGATTATTATTTAAGGTACCTAATTGACAATTTAATTTGAAATAATATCGAAAATATAATGATTTATGCATAAGATAGGTTGTATAAAATAAGCTGTAAGCTGAATCCAGGTTTTCAGCTCTAACATTAGAATTCGACTATACTAGTCACTAAAGTAGGTACCTAGGTACTACACTTATTTTGGAATAGAATAAACAATCATTTAATTATAAGAAATATTTTGAGCTAAACCATTAATGTAGGTATAGATACAGTGAAAACTCTTTATAACGAAACTCGTTACAACGAAAAACTCTATATTACGTAAATAGCTTTAAGTTGACTTATAATGGTTGATTTGATTTAAAACCCATATTAATTACTCTCTATTACGAAAACTCTCAATAACTAAAGAAATCACATGGTCCCTTCAGATTCGTTATAGAGAGTTTGAGAATTGAGAGTTTTTACTGTATATAATATGTACCTTCCTACCAATCATTTCTTCTAAACCCTGCTTGTCTGACATTTATTTCTTTGACAGTATTCATGTGACTGTAAAGAAAAGCTATTGAAAATATCGAATAACGACCCCTTCAAAACACCATTCAGACACAATATTTTTCGATCTTATAAATTGTGCTTATACATGTCATTTTTAAACACACATAGGTGCTCGAAAAAGTACTTGCAGAAAATATAATAATTTAAAAAATAAGAAAACAGTAAATGCTCATCTTTGTTGTAATATGATAATTGATAGGTAATGAGATTTATATTTGTTTAAGAGTTATTTTATATATATATATATATATATAACTTTCAATTTATTAATTTTAAATGTTAACTTTTATATTTTTATTACTGAATTGTTTCTGAAGAACTCCAAAAAATATTTTTTTATATAGTGATTCAGTAAGTTAACTTAAATTCATTTTTGACAAAATAACTCATGTGACATGCCTATAATTCATTATTAATTTTTAATTATTATTAACCTACGATTTAAGTCAATATTATACCTATCAACGTACAATAGAAAAAAGTAAATAGCTAAAATTTGGTCTAAATATATTATGTAAAAAAAAAAAATTAACAATAAAATAAAAATGCTGGTATTTATATGAAATAACTATTTTTAGTTTAATACGTAGGTATGTAATTTTATCAAATGTCTCTAAATAAATTGTGGTTACCTATTCATTTTCAATATTTTTTAATCAATGTATGAGTGATATAAGATGAAACTTACAATTAGGGTTCTAAAATTTCATAAAATTTATTTTTTTAGGATATTTTATGAAATGTCACATTTTTATGAAAAATAATAAAAAATAATTTTAATTTTAATCTAGAGTAGAAATGTAATTGAAGTATTTTTTACATACCAAGTGGCAAGTACAAATGAACAATTACATAAAATTCATATAAACATACTTAAAAAGTTTCAAAACACATGGATTACATATCAATATGTCTTAATTCATGTTTATTTAATATTTTCAATTAATTATTAGATATAGTTATAACCAGAGTCCCTATTATAACAATCTATGAGTTAAAACCTTATATAGTATTCCTATTTAGATTCAAATAAAATTAAAATTTTATATTTATTAAATCCTTAATCTACCTATTAGTATTATTATAAAATTATAATTTATAATTTACAGCCTATAGGGCTAATATAATATCATATATTATATTATATAAGTATTATAAAGTATCATTATAATTTATAAACATCAAAGAAAAACAAAATTGTGGTCCGATAATCACTAATTAGGTATGAAATTAATGTGACCATCTAGTGATGTTTTTTGTGAAACAAGAAAAAAAAATATTCAAATATTATATATTATATTTTTCAATATTTCAAGAAGGTTGAAAGTTTCAAGTTTAAAATATTTCAAAGTGAAAATTTCATGTAAAATATTTCATACTCATAAGGTCATAACCCTAATTACAATATATTATTTAGTTAGAAATGTATAAAATGTTCAATTTTTATAGCTAAATATTATATAATGTGATCATGATAAGTGGAAACACTCAATAACTACCTATGTGCAGGCTTCAAATATTTCAATTCTGCTTTTTTGGCTAATTAATAAACATTATTTTACACATTTTCAAATAATTAGACTATTTGACAGTTAATTTTGAGCATGTGCGCAGTTACTTTTAGATTCTGAACGAATCGATGAATATATTGATTTTACAATGATGTGTGGTTTTTTTATTTTTATTTTTTATGTTTGTTTTTGTGTCTGTGTACAGCATAAATAGTCGAAATAATGCTTCGATTTCAAACTTTAGGGGTGGTTTCCGATGTAAAATTGAAGATCCTTGGTGCATTATAAAAGCCAAAAGTAAACATTTACCAACAGTTTTCAAAAAAATCAAGAAAAACAAAAAAAAAAAATTACAGAAAAACTGGAATTTTTACGCAAAACCAGTTTTCGACCAAATTGATTTTTTTATATGATTGCAATTCAAAAACTAATCACTGTAAATACTTGAAATTTTTACCCAATGTTTATGTTAGTGTTATATATATATATACAGTTTAATTTTCAAAAAGTTTTGACTTTTTTTGAGTTATTTATAGACCACTGAAATTATCGAAGTTTTTGAGAATTTTTTTTTGATGTGTCGGTAATAAAATGTTGGACGACCAAAAAAACTTTAAAATTTAATACAAGGTTCCTTATAAGTTGTTCTTATTTTAGCCAAAAAAAAATTAAAAATCGTTAATCACAATTTTTTTTATAAGCGTTTATAGTTCAAATTTTTACGAAATATGTCAAAAACGTGAAAATTTGCAAGTAATTTTGAAGTTTAAAAATCATAAAATTTGTTCTGTTTATAACTAAGGATTAAAAACATAACACTAAGTTTTCCATAAGTTTTCCTTCAAATAGCTATAGAGAAAACTCGAAGCGTCGTTATAGGAGAAATTTTAAGTGCGTTTGAATTTTAAATTTATTCGAAATAGCGTAACGATAACGATATATCCTTATACGATTTTAAACATTTGTTATTATTCAAAAAGTATACACCGTAGATACTTGAAAATTTTACCAGTTATTTAGATTGGCAGTTCCTTTACATGATTTAATTTTCAAATTATTTTGACTTTTTTTGAGGTATTTATAGACGACTGAAATTTTCAATTTGTCTGAAAACATTTTTTTGAAGTGTCGATAAAATTTTTTTGGCCCTATCAAAATACTTGAAAATTTTATATAAAGTTCCTCATAAGTTATTTTTATAGTGATTGCAAAATTATAAAAATACATAGGCACGATTTTTTTTTATTAGCATTTGAAGTTCAAATTTTGACTAAATACATAAAAATTACGGCAATGTTCAAATTATCTTAGATTGAAATTCATAAAAGTTTTTCTTTTTAAACCTAAGATTTGAAAATTTTATACAAGGCTCCTAAAATATTTTTACAATAGCATTTGAAAAATAAAAGAAATATATTGTCACACATTTTTTTTATAAGCATTTACAGTTCAAATTTTAGACAACATACGTAAAAATTATGGCAATGTTAAAATTATCTTAGATCTATGAATTTCCATAAAAGTTTTTCTTTTTAATTTTAAGATTTGAGAATTTAATACAAGGCTTATAGTATATTTTTACAATAGCAGTTGAAAAATAAAAGAAATATAAAGCCAAATTTTTTTTTTTTAACATGCATTCAAAGTTTAATTTTGACAACATACGTAAAAATCACGAAAATTCGTAAATTATTTTATCCTAGAAATTCATAAAAAATTTTCCTTTTAAATCTAAGATTTGAAAATTTAATACAAGATTTCTTACAAATTTGTCAATTTTTATCACAAAAAAAATGTCAACCGGAAATTCAAATTAAATTTTTATTAGCATTTGAATTTCAAATATTGACAGAAATTCGTCAAAACCATGAATATTTGCAAATTATTTTGTAGTTCAAAATTCATAATATTGTTTGTATTTATATCTAAGGTTATAAAATTAACACCAAGTTTTCCATAAGTTTTGCTTCACATAGCTATAGAGAAAATTTGAAGCGTCATTATAGGAAAAACGTTTTGAGCGTTGGAGTTTTAAATTTTTATGAAATCGCGTAATGATAACGATTTATCCTCAAACGAGTCAAACGAATTTAAATATTATTTGTTATACTTCAAAAATTATAAGTCGTAGATACTTGAAAATTTCACCAGATATTTAGATCGGAAATTGAAAAATTGAAAATGTGTTCAATAATTGTACCACAGATTATAACACATATAAAATTGACGATATGATTATATTGTGATTACGAAATGTTTTCATGGATATTAGATAAGAATTTGTTTGAAAATTTAATACAAAGTTCCTAATAAGTTATTCTTATAGTGATTAAAAAATCATAAGAATACATAGGAACAATTTTTTTTTATAAGCATTTATAGTTCAAATTTTTACGAAATCTGTCGAAAATGCGAATATTTGCAAGTCATTTTGAAGCTGAAAAATCATAAAATTTTTTGTGTTTATAACTAAGGATTAAGAATACAACACTAAGTTTTCCATAAGTTTTCCTTCAAGTAGCTATAGAGAAATCTCGAAACGTCATTATAGGAAAAATTTGAGGTGCGTTTGAATTTTAAATTTTTACGAAGTAGCGTTACGGTAACGATTTATCCTGAAACGATTTTAAATATTTGTTATTATTCAAAAAGTATAAGTCGTAGATACGAAAAAATTTTATCAGTTATTTAGATTGGCATTTTCTTTAGATGATTTAATTTTTAAAATATTTTGACTGTTTTTGAGATATTAATAGACAACTGAAATTTTCAATTTTTTTGAAAAATTTTTTTGAAAGGTTGATAAAATTTTTTCGGCCCTATCAAAATACTTGAAAATTGAATACAAAGTTCCTCATAAGTTATTTTTATAGTAATTAAAAAATTATAAAAATACGTATTTTTACGGCACAATTTTTTTTTATTAGCATTTGAAGTTCAAATATTGACTAAATACGTAAAAATTACGAAAATTCGCAATTTATTTTAAGCTAGAAATTTATATAAAATTTTCTTTTTAATTATCTATAATTTATCCTAGACTGACAAATCATCTCCGTTCAGAATCGTTTTTCGTATACAATGATACCTATCATTGCATTCAAATCTAACCTACCCTAGTCAGAGGTCCACCCCACCACCTAATGGACAGCAGAGCGACATCCACTTACCCGCTTTTTTTTAATTTGTATGATTCTTTTTTTACCTCAAATTTTTTTTAATGAATTTTAGTGGTTGAATTTCTTTCATAAGCTATTATAATGACCGAGTTATACCAATTTGATTTTATGTTATTTGCACAGGTATAACAAATTATAAAAATAAAAACAAGTATTGATTTTTTTATTCATAAAAGTGTTATTTATCTTACTAATTGTTCAAACATTATTTTAATATTTTAATTTTCCAACCTCAGCTTGGGATACATAATTAGACTTAATGTAACCTAATTTATAAATTGGCATAAGCTATAAGAAATTTAGGTACAGCATTTATATCTTATATTGATCAATATACTCTTTCTCTAAATAGTATAAACATAAAATGTTTATGTTCAGACTTCTAACAGTAGCAAATAATAAAAAATAAATCTTTGGAAATATCTATTATTAGTCACCTTGGCAATGAAATAGTAAAATGTACAAATATTTTATATAATTCCACGTACAAAAATCACAAAATATACTTATTTTTGTATCGGGCGTGGATAAAAATGGAAGTGAGTGATTTCAATTAAATTTCAGTTTGTTTGAGGCATAATTAATTTATATAATGAATAGGGCAGGATATATATTCGTGTTATTACAGATATTAATACCTGACGAAGTAATAAGCAAACACTCCAGAAAGCGTATTATCATTCCACTCGAAAAAAAAAGTAAACCCGGATTGGGATGCGAAACATTGAAATTATTTTTTATAGAAGATATGCATGAAAACTGAAAACATAGTAGTTCATTACAGGAAATAAACATGGCATAATAAAAAACAAACTAATCAAATTTTTTTATGAAAATTTATCTTTATTTTAAAGGCGCATCACACGTCACGAGCGTCACCACGCCAATAATATCCGATCTCACCTATCACATTAGATGTTTCACATCAAAAAGATACCTAATATAGAAGTGGATCTGAAGATCATTTGAGGAGTGGGCGAATTGATATCATAGATTGATTGGTACTAACATAGGCGTAACTGAATACACAAAAAGCTCTAAGGAGGGGTAATCGCCACGTCTCCCCCACCCACCAGAAATCCGCCTCTGATCTAATGCCTATGCATTTTGAGGAGTACCTACAATGAGTAATTAGAAACATATCTGTTGTTATCATTGGCGTCATTTCAGTTTTCAACATAGAGGGGGCCAAAATACCAGCCCAAAGAGGTAACTTAAGAAAAACCGGCAAACTTCCCTCACAAACACGTATCTACTTATATTTTTTATAAAATTATTATTCCCACATTACATATTTTATGATTTAATTCTTTTTTACTCGAATCATTACAATCCTTTTTATTAACTAAGTAACAAAATAATTTGCAAATAAGAGTAACAGATGTTTTATAAAAATATTTGTTTATGCTAATTTAAAAGTTAACTGTATGGCAATAGTATAAATAATTATTATTGTTATATACAAACAGCATTATTATGTTCATTTTCCTTCGAAAAACACTCAAATATTATATAATAATTATATTCCAGCTTATATACTTTAAACTCCAAATGTTTATAAATAAAATTATATTTACACATATTTTAGGTTTTTTGGCTACAAGTATAACATTAACTACTTATAAGAAACCGTATATTAACAATTTTATCAATAATTAACTGTAAAAAAAAAAATATAATAAAAATGTCAAATGTCTATAAATATTTCAAAGAGTCAAAATAATTTTAAAATTATAACATATATAGAAAATTCTATTATACAAATTTTGTGAAGAATCTCTTCAAATATTTTTATCATTTTTGTTTTAAAATTGGGTATAACAAAAAAAGATAATAGATTGACAAAAAATCATTATTTTATATGAGTGAATATCCAACGTAGTCAAATTATAAGCTTTAGATACACATGAAAAATATTTTTTGATATATTTATAACTTTATTTTTTAATTCCAATAAAAACATTAACAAAGAATCTTGTATTCGATTTTAAAACATTTCGAATGAATATTTAAAAATGCGTGCATTTTCAATTTTAGAATAATTTTCAAATTTTCACGATTTTAAACAAACGCGTTTTAAATATTGTGACTATTTACTTTCAATTTATTTTATTTGGTAAATGAACAGCTTATGAGGAATCTTGTCACACATTTTTTTTTAAATGTATTTTACATTGAAATTGTTTTCATCAACATTTGGTAGAATTTTCGTAGAAAATTATAGGAAAAACTGTTATAAATAACTTAAAACATTTGGCTTTATTCTGTTATATTGATTAATGTGTAGGAATAACGACAAATGGGTATTTTGTGAAGCAATCTGAAAAATTCAGTGCAAACGAGCAGTTACATTATTGAAAACACAAATGAAATTCGCTATTCGTTTTTGTATTAGTCATGGTCTAAATTTATTAACGTCACAACAACGAAGATGTAAACAAAAGTGTATAAGAATGCATGAGGCATATAGCTATCATTATAAATAATAAAAGGAAGTTATTTACTAGTAAAGTATTTAAACTAGTATTAACAAAAATAAAAATTTTATTTTGATAAATATTTTAAATGATTCCTTAAATCTCTATGAGAAACAGATGGATTTTGAAGGTTGATTATTAAAACATTAAAAAAATATATTTAAATTGAATTACTTTGAAACGAATTCAATAGCGTTTATAAAATTGTGCCTATATTCTCATCTTATTAAATGATATAGATTTTATGTTACTTGTAATAATAGTAATAATAATAATTTTAACATAAAATCTTGAGTTACAGTAAAAATAAATAATTTTTGGTTTAATAATAATAATATGCAATTTTAAAAAAAGAATAAGAACAGGTGATTCTCAATAGTAATAAAGTAAATTGTGAATCAATTCACAAACTAAAAATTTAGAAGATAATTGTTGTATTTTTGTATTTTTATAAGATTTAATTTCTGCAAAATCATTAATAAATCAATTGATGTAGTCATATAATAATAATGCACTTTTGAATTTACCAGTCATTTTAGAAACTGCAGAAAGACAATTCTCTTCTACAGTCGATTGAAAACTTGGGTGCGATCGAATATGTCAAAGACTGCTTAAAATGCTTAAATAAATTTGTAATTACTTCACTGTTACATAAAATAAGGTAATATTCATTATGACGACGATGTCTTTGAATGACTTTATGATTGATGCATTTTATACAACATGTTCAATATTTTATTATAATATATAGTGTAAAATATCTCCTCTATTCATCTATTAATGTCAGGCCTAGATTATGCGGAATAATGGGCCCTGTGGCAAATAGTAAAAATGAGTTCCATCAAGCATAATATTTATATTATAACACAATATCATAAAATATATACCGTCTAAAATATTTTTAATTTAATATGTAAAAAATAGTTGTTATATTGTTTAAATAATATCTTAATATATTATTATGTCTATACATAACAATATAACATGTAGGTACTGTTCTATAGTATTATTATTTTATATTACAATTTCCAAACAATTAATTAATAAAAACATAATATAATCGGTTTTAACGTATTATCTTTTAATCCCCATAGATTGAACACTTTATATTTATTTATCATCGACCCTACATGTAGATTGATTTTATAATGCAATGTTATATATATATATATATATATTATAAAATTAATGTTAGGGTTAAATATAATCCATAGATTTTATAAAAACGGTTGACGTTGCTCTTATTATTAATTATCCTGAATCATCGAGATTTGAGATAGGTACACACCATATGTCATATGATAAAAATATACTTAAATTTTTTTAAATTTTTTTTTATATTTTATGGCATTGAAGATTGAAGTATAGAATTCTTAAGTCTTATCTGAGGGCCATATAACAGTGTTGACCATGATGGCGACGTGCCCTCTTTACCGTTTCACCATACCTATAGACCAGGCCTGGTTAATATGCCTAAGCATATTATATAATAATAATAATAAGCATTTATACATTTTTTCATGATTATTTGTCAATATTATTACTAGAGCTGAGACTAAGGATTTCGGAATTAAAATTAAGTCCTAAATAAAACCACAAAAAAATGTTAAAATTATTTAAATACCTATACACTACAAACAATTTTTTTCTATAAGGCTATAAAATATGAAAGAAATTAAAATAAAAGTATTGTTATCGTCTCATGCCTTTTGAATAACAGATTTAAAAATTAAGGCTATTATAATAATATGTCGTATGGTACCTACACTATCGTCACTGTGTCAGTGAGGGGTGGCGGGGGTAAATAGTTTTCTATTTTAATAGGTACCTACTTTATATACTATTTTATTTACCTATACTTGGCATGTAACATTACGAAAAAAACGGCATTTATATTTTATAGTATTTGCCTTATCATTATACATAATTTAATTTATAAGCATACTTGTATTATACGTACAAATGTCAATAATTACAATTTTAACGAATTGAACGTGAGCCAATATTTTCACTGTTTTATAAAACAATTGCAGTTTTTAAATTTTACAAGTAGTCTTAAAAAGGTTGTCCTATTATATGATGATTGAAATCGATAAAAAAGTGTATACCTAGATACAGCCAATATTAATATAAAGTTCGGGAATGAAAATAATTATATGAATATATTTTAAAATGGCTGTCACGACCGTGATTACTAGTGAGTAAAATTCTCTTGATAAAAATGCATTAATAATTTACCTACTGAGGTATATATAGGTTATATATAATATATATATATATATATATATAGGTTTCACATATACCCTACATACTATAATATAGTACAGCGTATAGACCGTTTTATCATATTGTCATACTGTCATATACTCAAACTGATTTTAATAAATTCCATCAGTATTCCGTTTTGAAGGGTATACAAACAGAGGGGAGATTATGGCGGAGGGATGCTGAAATGTCATCCCTTCATTTTTTATCATTGGTATATATCTCAACCTCAACATAATTTTATTTGAGAATGCCAATTCTTCACAATACATATAACATAATATATTATATATTAATATCTATTCTAATCGAGCGTTATATCGTTCGGGAACGAAGTCGTTTTGATCCGTATGATACGTAGAGGCAATTCTTCTACTTACGTTATACAAGTCCACAAATAAACCAACGAAAATTTTAGTTTACCCAAAGCAGTGATTATTTTACAGATTTATTTATTAGATTACATTTACTTTCTCAATCATCAATTAATTATTATATAATATTGATTTATATAAGCTTTTTAGGTTTATTGGTAGGTACCTATGTTATAAGTAGCTGCATTAATGAAGTCAAATCAATTGAGATCAATGTGTATTTTTAATGAACATAGTTTTATAAATATATAAATATCGTAATACAAAAATGTAAACTTGAATATATTGTTTATAAATCAAATATTTATATTTGCAATTAGTAGTGTGATCATGATAAGTGGAAACATTCACTAACTATGTAGGTACAGAGTTAATATATTTCAAATCTGCTCTGCTTTTTTGGCTAACTAATAAACATTATTATAGAAATTTTCACATTTTCAAATAATTAGACAATTTTGTTGACAGTTAATTTTGCACATATACGCATAATAACTTTTTTTTTAAATGGTGTGATCCATTTTTGACCACAAATTATTTTATTTTATTATAGTGGTTGATTTTCTTCTATAAGCTAAAAAATTACCGAGTTATTACAATTTGATTTTATGTTATTCGCACAAGTTTAACAGATAATAAAATACGTAGTTAATATTAATAGATACGTAATAATAAATATATTAATTTTTTTATTCATAAAAGTTTTATTTACTTAACAAATTGTTCAAACTGTGCACCATGGTGCTGTAAACACTAAACAACATTCAACACAAATTAAAAATTCTCGGTTAATAGCAGAAATAATTTGTTCCTCTGTAATTTGATTACATGCAGCAATTATTTTGTTTTTTAACTCAAATGTCATGAAAGTGGGTTGGCATACACCACCGTTTTCAAGTGACCCCATAGAAAGTAATCTAGTGGTGCAAGATCTGGTGATCTTGGTGGCCACTGAACTGCTCCATAAGTTCTTATATCCACCGATTTCGAAATTGAGGTAGTTGCAAACAATATTTGCATTATTCTGCTATTAACCGAGAACTTTTGATTCGTGTTGAATATTGTTTACAGTACCATGGTGCACAGTTTAGACAATTAGTTAGATAAATAACACTTTTATGAATAAAAAAATCAATACCTACTTGTTTTTATTTTTATAATTTGTTATACCTGTGCAAATAACATAAAATCAAATTGGTATAACTTGGTCATTAAATAGCTTAACCACTAAAATTCATTTAAAAAAAAATTTGAAGTAAAAAATGAATCATACAAATTAAAAAAAGTAACTGCGCACATGCTCAAAATTAACTGTCAAATAGTCTAATTATTTGAAAATGTGTAAAATAATGTTTATTAATTAGCCAAAAAAGCAGAATTGAAATATTTGAAGCCTGCACATAGGTAGTTATTGAGTGTTTCCACTTATCATGATCACATTATATAATATTTAGCTATAAAAATTGAATATTTTATACATTTCTAACTAAATAATGTATTGTAATTAGGGTTATGACCTTATGAGTATGAAATATTTTACATGAAATTTTCACTTTGAAATATTTTAAATTTGAAACTTTCAACCTTCTTGAAATATTGAAAAATATAATATTGAATATTTGAATTTTTTTTTTCTTGTTTGACAAAAAACATCACTAGATGGTCACATTAATTTCATACCTAATTAGTAATTATAGGACCACAATTTTGTTTTTCTTTGATGTTTATAAATTATAATGATAATTTATAATACTTATATAATATAATATATGATATTATATTAGCCCTATAGGCTGTAAATTATAAATTATAATTTTATAATAATACTAATAGGTAGATTAAGGATTTAATAAATATAAAATTTTAATTTTAATTGAATCTAAATAGGAATATTATATAAGGTTTTAACTCATAGATGGTTATAATAGGGACTCTGGTTATAACTATATCTAATAATTAATTGAAAATATTAAATAAACATGAATTAAGACATATTGATATGTAATCCATGTGTTTTGAAACTTTTTAAGTATGTTTATATGAATTTTATGTAATTGTACATTTGTACTTGCCACTTGGTATGTAAAAAATACTTCAATTACATTTCTACTCTAGATTAAAATTAAAATTATTTTTTATTATTTTTCATAAAAATGTGACATTTCATAAAATATCCTAAAAAAATAAATTTTATGACATTTTAGAACCCTAATTGTATGTTTCATCTTATATCACTCGTACATTGATTAAAAAATATTGAAAATGAATAGGTAACCACAATTTATTTAGAGACATTTGATAAAATTACATATACCTACGTATTAAACTAAAAATAGTTATTTCATATAAATACCAGCATTTTTATTTTATTGTTAATTTTTTTTTTTACACAATATATTTAGACCAAATTTTAGTTATTTACTTCTTTCTATTGTACGTTGATAGGTATAATATTGACTTAAATCGTAGGTTAATAATAATTAAAAATTAATAATGAATTATAGGCATGTCGCATGAGTTATTTTGTCAAAAATGAATTTAAGTTAACTTACTGAATCACTCTATAAAAAAATATTTTTTGGAGTTCTTCAGAAACAATTCAGTAATAAAAATATAAAAGTTAACATTTAAAATTAATAAATTGAAAGTTATATATATATATATATATATATATCAGTGGCGTAGCGTGTGCATATGCTGTGTATGCACAGCATACACTTCCCAAATTGAAATAATAATTTTTTTTTGTATTAATAATGTAATATTTTTATAAAAACATGTTTGATTGTATTAATTTAATATTTTATAATATTATAATATTTTTTATATTTTCTTCTAAGTACATTAGGATTGATTAATCCGCAACACTACGGCCGCGTCGCGCTATTGTCCGTCATATTTATATCTAATGGCTAGTACCTATCATGTAACATGTTCATTATGTACGCAGTATGCACGTTGGCGATTGCATACTAGTACAGACATTTAGCGACAGCTATTTATATTTCTTATCGATAATATTAATAACAAAACATAGAATGCTCGCGGTCGTGTTTACGTCACTCGTGTATGCTGGATCAGTATTGCATACGCTATTGGGCTATTGCATAGAGCCGTCTATCGTATATTTTGCCGGCTATAATGTTATATTAAAAAATTATTATTTAAAGTTGTAAAGTGCGTATAATTAATTTATATTATAAGTGTGACATATCGTTTTTAAATTAAAACTATTTAAACTAGTTTCGAGTTATATTTTAAGACTACGTTAGTTATATTTTAAGGCTACGCCCCCCCCCCCACGATTTTATTAACTTACAACTTCAATGCATACACTAAGCTGAAACGCACGCTACGCCACTGATATATATATATATATAAAATAACTCTTAAACAAATATAAATCTCATTACCTATCAATTATCATATTATAACAAAGATGAGCATTTACTGTTTTCTTATTTTTTAAATTATTATATTTTCTGCAAGTACTTTTTCGAGCACCTATGTGTGTTTAAAAATGACATGTATAAGCACAATTTATAAGATCGAAAAATATTGTGTCTGAATGGTGTTTTGAAGGGGTCGTTATTCGATATTTTCAATAGCTTTTCTTTACAGTCACATGAATACTGTCAAAGAAATAAATAAAGGGTTTAGAAGAAATGATTGGTAGGAAGGTACATATATACAGTAAAAACTCTCAATTCTCAAACTCTCTATAACGAATCTGAAGGGACCATGTGATTTCTTTAGTTATTGAGAGTTTTCGTAATAGAGAGTAATTAATATGGGTTTTAAATCAAATCAACCATTATAAGTCAACTTAATGCTATTTACGTAATTTATAGTTTTTCGTTGTAACGAGTTTGGCTAGGTACAAATTTAATTCATGTTTTACTGGATCAAATAATACTATTTTTATTTTACATATTTTTGTGTTTTTATCGGCTAAAATACATATTTTATCATTTTATTTATTTATATTAGAGTAGTTTTAAGTGCATAAACATTCGAGCCCTCAGCCCTAGTTATGACGTATCGGTTCTTACACGAAAGCATGGACGATTATGATGTTGCAGGTCATGTGGCTTTACAGTGTAAAGCTATTATAACGATAACTATTAACTAACTCGGAACGGTGAGATGCTAAAACCATACTGCCATTACTGTCAATATTGTCCGTGTTCTATAAAAAAAATATCAGGTGGGTAATGACTGATATCGTTAAAATGGTTGATTGGAAAATGTCATGGCTATCACATAGGTATCACATAATATGTTTAACGTACCATTTACGTGTTTTATTAAAAGTGTCCCTATACCTGTCCATACAACACGGTCCGCTTAGTAGTGTAGGTATGCCCATCTTCTTAGTGCAGTACGTATTATTTCGTTAATTTGGATTTGAAGTTAATTGAATAAAGTGATTATTAATTATTGATCATTGATTATTTATTTGTGTAATAGCAGGGTAATTAATAATTGTGACAGATTAAATTAAAATATCTAAGAAAAATATATATGGCATATTTGCCTGATATCGTTAGGAAATGATAACATGAACTATGCAATAATATCATTTCCTTCCGCTGTTAGGAATTGTCATAATTTCCTAAATGTCAACATTTCCGGTAACATATACATGAAATAATAATTTACGAATAGGGTGTGAAATCACATGTAAATGTATTTTTAAGCTTTTGAGAGTTGTGTATCTAGAATTTTACTTCGGGAAGAGTTGAATAAAAAATATCCAATCAAATAAAAGGGTATAACCTTTTATTTGATTGGATATTTTTTAGTTTGGCTAGGTACAAATTTAATTCATGTTTTACTGGATCAAATAATACTATTTTTATTTTACATATTTTTGTGTTTTTATCGGCTAAAATACATATTTTATCATTTTATTTATTTATATTAGAGTAGTTTTAAGTGCATAAACATTCGAGCCCTCAGCCCTAGTTATGACGTATCGGTTCTTACACGAAAGCATGGACGATTATGATGTTGCAGGTCATGTGGCTTTACAGTGTAAAGCTATTATAACGATAACTATTAACTAACTCGGAACGGTGAGATGCGTATCTAGAATTTTACTTCGGGAAGAGTTGAATAAAAAATATCCAATCAAATAAAAGGTTATAC
Organism: Diuraphis noxia; assembly: GCF_037042655.1. Taxonomy (NCBI): domain Eukaryota; kingdom Metazoa; phylum Arthropoda; class Insecta; order Hemiptera; family Aphididae; genus Diuraphis; species Diuraphis noxia. Next base: position 85,883,340 of record NW_028301711.1, on the reverse strand, counting down.
TTAATGACTCATAAAATAACACTTATCTCAATGTATCTTAGGTACTCAATAATAAGTTGAAAACGCCGGACTCGTCTAATATTAGCTAATAATGTTAATAATGCTGAACCAGCGTATCGATTCACATACTGTGGAAATAATTTTTAAATTTTCTTGAAATTCCGTTGAGGGGCCGTGGCCCACTCATTTTCTCATAAATACCCCCTTGAATTGTGATTTTATAATCTTTTTTTACACAAATATATGATTATATTCATTGTCATGTTTGTTGTTGAACATTTTTTTTTTATTTAGGTAGTCGATACCAAATTAAACCTTTTTGTCCTATATTATGAGTCCCTGTAATGAAATTCTGGAAGGACCCTTACACACTTACAAGTTAATACACCTATTATGCAATATGATTTACACAAAAACAAATGGTGGCATGGTGCTATAATTTGTGTTTAAGACTTGGGTCTGGGTGTGAATATTTATGGTACCTAACTGGTGTATTATAATATTATATTATATGTGTAATACTGTGAATGTGTGTTGTATATACGGTGTTAAATGCCACTCAACCAAAATTGTTGGATGTTAACAATTAGGGTGCAATTAAAATTAAAATATATAACAGACAACAGTACTAAAAAGTAAGCAGTAATATAAATTATAATTATATAAAGCATACCATATTATTATTTACCCATTTTATTTCTTTTTTTTATTATGTATCAAAATGATAGATCAAATACTCATCACATTATATAACAATAAATATGTATATAACATGTTTAATATAATACATAGGTAGGTAGGTAGTAGGTACCTATTATTATTATTATTATTATTATTATTATTATTACCTATTATCTATATTATCTATATTATAATTATAATTACGATGTTGTATGATATTTATTTTAAATAAAATACTCGGTGGTTATTTCTATAAGTAAATCAATTATTTTATTTCTTATTGTATTCTTAAAATCGTATATGGATATATATAATCTACATAATCAATGTAAAAATATTACAATCAACTCAATTTTATTTATAACATATTTACCAGAAAATGTCAACATTTAAATGATGACAGGTCAATGGTTATATTATTATTAAAATTTAACAATTATTACAAGTAAAATTTTAACTTTAAAGTTATAATAATAAGTAAACAAAATGATAATACTTACAAATTATTATCGTAGCAGTAACACACACCACATAAGAAAAAGGGCCTTTTCTTAGAATACTGCATATTAAACTTAATGTTATGTACACAGGTTAACATTATTAAAACACCTATAGATAGTTAATCGATATCCCCATTGCGGGTTATTGATTATTGCAATAGGATAATATTAATAATAATAATAAATATCAATGATGGAACACAATTAAAAATTAATATTACAACATTTGTAATACAGAAAATAAGATACTTAAACATTGAATTATTATATTATCAATATTATTTTCAAAAAAATTAAAATTAAAAATGTTATTATAGTGTTGTAATGAGTTAAAAATAAATAAAGATTGAGTGATATGAGATTACCTATATTTTGAAATTCATAAACGTATCTGTATCAAAATTTAGTTAAATATTATTCTTCAATGCTGTATACTTTTCACTCATTAGTAATATGAGTCATTACTTAATATTATCACTGTGATATTTTATGAAGAGGGTGAGTACGAAAGTTTTTCTATTGTTATATAATATAACTATATAAGTATAGCAATACTGGAAGGATATTTAAATACATTTTTACTTACCTTGAGTAGCACTTGTAATTTGGAAATGTCTTACACGATCTGACTTAATAATAGTTGCTAAAAATAAGACGGGTGAGGTGTAGGTATTAAAAAAATATTGAAATAATTATATAAATGTATTGTAATTAATTAATTTTTGTTGATTTACATTTTTTTTTTAAACACGAATGTAAAATATGTCGACTATGTTTAAAAATGATATTGGGTGAGCGACTAAGCGCTGTTGTATGTGTCGTACCTATGGACTTTTATAGATAATTAAGTGAGATATCGCCTTTGATCGTAATAGGACCGTATATTTTATTTTTATTTTTTTATTTAAATTTAAATCTATGAGATTACTGGGCCTCACTGAGACATACTCGTGTGGAGGCCCAGGGTTATCTACTATACATTACATATTTGCATAAAAATTATAATTGACAGACATCTACAATATTTGTGTTTGAAATTAATAACCTAATTGTACAATAGAAGTAAAAACAAAAACAAAAACTATATTATTACTATATTATAACTATTAAGGCATTACTCATTCATGTGTGTGAGCAGTGGCCAGTCCGGGATGCGCTTTATATGACGAGCTCGAGCTATAACCTATTAGTAGAAACGATTTTATGAGAACCTTAGCTCTTTAAACATGTATTATGTATTATGTTTCATTTTAGATTCTGAGCGGAGCGATGAATGTATTGATTTTACCATGATGTGTGTTTTTATTTTTTATTTTTTAGTGTCTGTCATCACGTTTTGGAGCAGTAAAAATGCTTCGATTTTTGACTTCAGTACCTCGTTCGATCAGAAAGTGAATCTAGTTGGTACTTTGGGGGGTCAAAAGTAAAAAATTCTTAATACTTTTCTAAATAATCGAGAAAAACAAACTAAAAATTAAGGGGAAAACGGGAAATTTTACGCAGACTCATTTTTTGACAAAATCGATTTTGGTTTTTGATGTAACTTTAAAACGAATAGATACATGAAATTTTCACCGAATGTTTATATAAATATATTCTATCCACCATGCAATTTTCAAAAATGTTCGACTTAAATTGAACTATTTATAGGCAATTGACATTTTCGATCATTATTATTTTTTTAAAATTAATATCGATAAAAATTTATTTGTTTGGCAGAAAAGCTTGAAAATTTAATACAAGGCTCTTAACATATTGTTACAATAGCAGTTAAAAAGAACCCATGTTAAACTGAAAAAGTGTCTCTTCTGGTTATTCTGTGTCATAAATACCTAATGAATAATGATAAATTAATATTTTTTTCGGACCCACTACACTGACAAATAAGATTGCATCCCGGCATCCCTTACCAGTCCGCCACTGTAGTGTGTTTGAGATACAATAATTATTGGTGTATTGAATATTTGATAATTTGTATTTATACAGATGATGATAATAAACTATTTAAATTATTGATGGCTCAATTATGTTACCCAGGAAGGAAAAAATCAAAACACATAATGTATTTTATATATATTAAATTACATAAAAACAATACTGGCTAACAATATTTTGGTCGCATGTAAAATGATATTGCGACGCGTATGGAATAACAATTAATGTATAAGACCTGAAATCTTATTTTAAGAAAAATAAAAACATATATACTTTGGAAATTTCATGATAACATATTTTGATATATTTATTGTGAGAGAGAACCCCAGCTACCGTGGAAACTTTTAATAACCATTTTGTAAGTGTTTAATATTATATAACAATAAAAAATTGTGTTGCCTGTAGATTTTCGTATTTTTTGACGGTAAAAAATAAAACCGCTTTTGAAAATTTTTTCGTGGAAATCTGGTATTGCACAACACTCAGTACGACAGTACCTACATATTATAATAAATACCACGATATGTTATGCAGAAAATCATGACCACACAATTCCGTCTTGGGTTCACAAAGTTTTTAAAACTATACAACGTTTATTTTTTTGGCACTAATGTTTCCACGCTAATTTTTGTACCTCTCATTCTTTCGCAACACCTTCGCCTGATTGTATTCAATATACATCAAAAAAAGTGCCAAAAAATCGATAGAACGGCATTAACACGACGAGGCGGTGGTGGCGAGGGCACGGCATAAACGCGCGTCATTACAAATCTGCTGCTACCCACGCGCACATTTTTTTATCTTCATATTATTATAACATGTAAGTGTATAATATCTATAATATAATTTAGGAATGCCGTAACGACGTTTATCGTATATGTAATAGTATACATATATAGTTGGTTGTATAGTTTTATTCATCGCACCAGAAGCAGCGGAAACGAGTTATACATTTTCTGCGATGGTTGAGAAAGGAGGGGGGAGGTGGCTTATACAATAAACGAACACGTATTCAATATATTATAGGTATATTGTAAACGAGTCTAGAGACGATGGTTGTATATATATATGTATAAAATACGTATCTAAGATTATAAAATGTCCGATATTGTGGCTATAAGGCACACACCCACACATGCATATACCCAATACCCATACACGCACGTACACGTAGAGTACGTTTAGCCGTTCGAGGTTTAGGTCTAGTGCGCGGCGAAGGATGAAAAGATTTGGCAGAAACAGCGGCGGTTAAAAGGTTTTTCCGGGTGAAATAAAACCACACACACACACACACACATCATCCCATACACAAATATATATATATATTATACAAGTTTATATATAGAAATTGCATTAGGTACATGGGGTGTGGATATTACGTAGGTGGGGGGTAAAGTGTATTCGCCGAGCACATAACATATTACACATCGTGGCGTCACAATACAAATATATATATATCCTATAAAAGCGGCTACGCCAGTCTGTTTCACGAATCGTGAATTCGTATCCCTCGAGATTTGATGGAAAAAACAATCGGCTTATGGCCAAACACACACACACACACACACACACACACACACACACACACACACACACACACACACACACACACACACACACACACACACACACACACACACACACACACACACACACACCTCGCACTCTTACATAATAATATCATAAGCGTACCTACATCCGTCGCGTTTTCTGGAAAAATAACAATATATAATGCAAACGGTTAATCTACGTGCCTACCCACGCGTGTTATAGATATACTCGTACTATAGGGCGCATTCGAATTGCGTCCGTGGTTTTGTCACGACACATCCGAGTTGCATCCAGGGGTTTTTCAGCGACTGAGAATAATGTTTGGTGATAAACTAGTAGATACCTGAAGTATCGATATCTAATCTGTAAATACCCCTTTACAATTTATTGTTGGAAATTAATTTCGTTCATATTGTTAGCATCAGTCACACTCCGACATTCCATGTTCGACAAATCGACATATTTTCATTTATATTTATTTAACTTACCAACGGAAAATCTTGAAATGATTCAAATTTCCAGTGAAATAAATAAACTATTATATTGTATTAATCGATACAAATTCGCTTTTCAAACATTTTTAAATAATAATGTTCAATGCGGCCATGTTCAAAGCGTTTATGTACCTAAAGTGTCCTAAGTGTTATTTTAAAATGAACGAAAGTAGTGAAATCATTTGGAGGATGTGGAAAAAGAATAATTAATTTAAAAAAAAAAACTATGACTGAGTTAGAAAACAAAAATTTAACACGTCTTTAGTTCGTTCAAAAATCGACGTACAAAAATGTACTCATTTTTTAAAATAATATAGAACTACAATTTTTAACCACACCATTTATACAAATGACAGTCCTCAGTCTGTAAAAGGGGGAAGGTAAATAATACGTATACCATTAACCAATTAATCAATTATTAACCAGGACGCAACTCGTACCTACATGTCGCGAGAAAATCGTGGACGCAACTCGGAAACTCGGATGTGTTGTGCAAAAACCACGGACGCAACTCGGATATCGGGATGTATATTTTCGTATTTTGGGACGTAAATCGTATGCAGTCATATTATTATTATGTTATCGTCCCACCGCGATACGACCTCGCACAGTCAGGAGTTCAGGACGCATAAAGCAATATAACATTATCGTGTATGCACAATGATATATAATATTAATATATTATTATGACATATTATGTTACGATATCAATAGTGATTCGCGAATTCGTTGTAATAATATTTTGGTGTGTATAATACTAGCTTGTTGCAGCTGTACGTCGTCGCCGGGGTTATAAATATTAATAACGATTTAACGAATCCTGGCAATTTGGAATACCTGCAAAATATAATAATGACAATAATAAGCAATATCGTGACGATGATATCAAAATATATTATTCGATACCAATATGCACGCGTATTGTATACATAATAATATGATGTTATGTTTCGTCCTGTGTGCGCGGAAATCAATTTCGACGATATTTTCAGCCACAATAATAATATTGAGTACGCGATGGCGATACATCACAATAATATAAATAATAATATGATACGTAGGTGGTACATATTATTAGTTATATTGTGTATACGAAAACGCAGTAGTGCTTTAAGAATTGTGGATTTGTAAATATTATTATATACCATTATAGAATATGATGTATAAAGACGTGTTTATTATTATTACGTTATAATATAATGGGTTCAGCACTTATTTTTAGATGTGAGCTTGCGGTAAGAATCCTGTATCGGCGGCGGTATTTTACGACGCATACGTGCACAGGCATACTATTTAATTTACTGCATTGTAAACAACACTTTTGATCTCGGCAACTACGTACCTACACGTGCGTAAGCCACGTTATTAATAAGCTGCTGCCGCTGCTGGCTGCTGCCGTGATCGATCAGAAATCGTATAATATCGCGAATATAAAAAATACTTTTAAAAAAAAAAAATAAGTAAAACGACAGATTGTCATCGCATTGACAGCTGCTGGCTGGTCTGCGGGTCGCAGCTCAAACTCTCTGCGTGCATCAGATGTATGACGGGTTATTATTATACGAACTAGACGCACCGCACTAATGTTTCAACATTCTAGGAGATTTTTACGGCTTGGTTTTTATATTTTGTGGAGCACACTTCGCCAACGTCTAGCGGTCGACGTATACCACTTCCTGACATTCGACTAGTGTATTATAATGGTCGTATAATAATTTAATAAACTATACGTGATACAATTTTTTGAGGTTGTAATACAGCTATATACAGGGACGTCTCAAACAAAAATAGTGCACTAGGTGAAACCTAATTTTGCCGCCTCTAAAAAAAAAATTGAGCTCTAATTTAAACTTAGCCCCTCCCCCTACATGAAAAATATTTTTATTTTTTTGTTTTAAAGAAATAACAAGTTTAACAAGTACCTAGTGTTGGAAATATTGGGTTATTTTGATATAATAAATTCATTAGGTAGGTACACATATTTACATTCTAAGAATTCATAATATAATCAAATATTTATTGGTTTTTAAAATATTTTTAATATTTGGTCATTTAATCATTATTTAAACCTTAGTTTTTTTTTTAAATATATACGATATTATGCCGATAGTATTTTACTTACTTAAGAAATAAACTAAATTTCAATTTTGCGTCAGAAATTTTGCTTGTGTCGGCCGTCAAGAATCGAGCACGAGTCACGATGAAATAAAAGTTAGATACAAATTAAACGAAAATACAATAGGTATACAAAATGCTGCTGATGCGATTAAGTATTTCATTGTACCTATAGGTAAGTTGGTTTTTAAAATTAAATTAAAATTTTTAAAATGCCGCTCCCGTTAAAGTGCTGCTCTAGACAGGTTCCTAGCTCGCCTATACCTTGAGCCGGCCCTGGCTATATATATGTATAATATATAATAATAATGTTTTTGACAGTATGAAGTGCAAAACAAATTCTCATAATCACATGCGTATTGCACATAAATTTCTTCGACATTAATATACCAATATAAAATATTATTTCGATTATTTTTACAGACATTCGGCTCTTCAGACCAAATAAAATAATTCTTATTTTTCATTAAAAATGAAGGAAACAAATAATACATACCTGCAATACTTTCCGATTTGTACTGTATGATTTATGGTCTTTCCGAGCTATTTCAGGTATTACGGAGTTTACGACACTATCGATTTTCAACTTAAGTTTCACTAATGATTAGAAGAGACGAGAGTAACGTCTCAGTTATATACTAACTTATTACAAAAGAAAACACTAAAACGATAATTCATGATAAAATTTAAGAAGATACATATACTCGTAAAACTAATGACGATGTAAGACCAAAATAAAAAAATAAAAATGAGATTGTGATGAATATTTGCATTAAATAAATTAAAAATAGGTTACAGTACAGTTTTTAAAAATTAGGTTTCCTGCCTAATCCGACCCATATTAAATTAAAAACTATGTAATATAAACATTACACGTCATTGCTCCGTCAAGGAGGGTTATTGGATGAAAAAAAAAAAAATAAATAAATAAACATACCCTGCTGAAAAGCAATTAACCACCAAAATAATTAATACCCTTTTCAATTTTAATTTTAATTTATAATAATAAAATTCGTTTATATAGTTACCTATAGTTTGACGATGAATGAAACAATAAATACCTAATTTTATATTTTTGTATAGGCAAGTGCGTGTTTAAAAATATGTATTGCAGCGTCTTATGTATTAGTGTAGGTACCTATTAATATTATAGCCCATACTAGTTATAGGTGTAACTGTAACTCCCAGTAGTATAATCAATATAACCAATATATTAGGCTTGTTTATAAGAACAACAAAAATCATATTCCAATTAAACTAGAAGTAATTTAACATATGAAAGTTTACTTTGATATATAAAATATTACAAAATATAATCTGGTAAATGGTAATTGACAATTAGTATCATATGTGATATTATTTTGTTGTGTGTGAATAATTTCAATTATCGTCCCAATTATAATAATTAAAGTGTTTAATTTCCTATTATGTGAAACAGGGTATAACCCTTTTGGTTCAATTTACAGGTAATATGATATTTAATAGGGATAATCCTACCTAACCTTAGAGCTTTAATTGCACACTTGGACCTTTGATAACGTGACTAGGACAAAAAATAAATCCTAAAGCATGTTATTATGTAGTTTAGGTGTATCCAATTAACTGCATAACCGTTATGACTTATGGATTACACTTTTTAGTATTTTACTACATATGACTCCGCACTAAACGATTATGTGACATTAACGGCAAATAACAACTATCTAATTCTATTAACGATTACGCAAATGGGAAGACCACCAAAAGTTTGAATGATCAATAACAATAGATTTTAGAATATAATAGGTAGATATTTGAAAATATGTTTGCTCAAAACTCATTTCATTTGAAACCTTATTTTCATAATTTGACATGATAATATAGAAAGAACAAAAACTTAAATCACAATTGTTTTAATTTGTGAAAATACAAATTATCATTTCATATTATAACTAGACAAATAGTATCCATTGGTAATAAATTTTACTATTTATAATCAATGTTCGTGTCATCTGAATCTTCATTCTAGAATTAAAAATTTTTGTTCAACTTTTAATTCTATATCATTAAAACAATAAAATACATCCTACAGAAATATCTACGTATTACATATCAATCATAATTATAGAATAAATTCAATAATTTTGAATGTTATAATTTTTGCATTGTTTTTGAACCCATGATTAATTATTATAATTATATATGAAAGTAATAACCAAATATAACTTCAATAATAATCAGTTTTGTCAAAGCATATTTTACCAGTTTAATGAGGTAATTTATATATTATATATTTATATAATGCCAGTTATTTTAGCATTTGTTATTTTATGATTTATTATGAATAGAAGTTGATGAATGTTAAGTTCTGAGCGGAGCGAAGAATGTAGGTATTGATTTTACAATTATGTGTTTTTTTTTGTGTCTTATACTCTTATGACCTTTTTCTAATAAATGGCTTCAATCATTAACTCCAAGAGAGCTGTCTGGTAGAAAACTTGATCTGGTTGGTCAAAATTAAATATTCTAAAAAATACGAGCATTTGTTAAAATTTTAGTATTGTTATAATAATTCTTCGGTAACTTAAATTGGCTATCAAAAAGCTAGACTGTCACGAGCAATATTTATAAGGGTGAATGTATAAACTAGCCACCCACTAACCCACACTTAAGTACATACAATTAAAACCTATATATAACTTTTTTTTATTAGAAAATAAATATTGATATTATTTTATACAATATCATTAGGTAATATTATTAATGTAACTACAGTTAATTTTTATATTATAATGTTTTATTACTTAAACTAATAACCTATTATTACTTTCAAGTTTCAATAATATAAATACCTTATACATATACAATATAATATTATCTTCCCAGTTCCCTATTACATACAATAATTATACAGCACAGTTTGTCACATATATTTTACTAACTCCTAGATTAAATAAATTAAATATAATTAAACTAATTTACAGTAGTATACTAGTATATGAGACTTAAGTGACACACTATATTTTTTATTTGTCAATATTTTTGGCTATGGAAAATTATACACGATTTTCAATTTGTCCCGTTTTGATTTTTACTTACAAACGTATAAGTGATGGTTGTGATAGTGCATACCTATATATATTTAACTCCAACTACTGTACTTCACTGAGTTCGCAACAACTTTGAATTAAATTGTATAGATTAGTTTAATTTAGTTTCCCAATGAAATGTTGAGTAATGCGTAGTAATTGTCTAAGAATGTACGTGACTATTTTATTTATATTACTACCCATTAAATTTATAAATCCTATTGTTGCAAAATTCTCATTAGTTGAAGTAAATGTTGGTTCGAATCATTATACGTAAAGATTTAATTTTAGGTATTGAAATACTTTATACAGTAGATAATAAGAGGACGTTATACCCACATGTGTTGTTTCCGCCTTACAAGTGCGTAACATACCAAATTTTACGCTCAGAAGATCACGTTTAACTCCGTGAGTTTAAAATATAGAGTGAATTGACCTCTTATAAAAATTAAAGATAACATTATTATCGAGGGCATTAGTAAACCGTTTGTATATTAAAATACTTATAACTCGCTTCAAAATTAAAATATAATAAAAATCCTATGAGAAGTCCTTGACAATAATGTTACCTTTAATTTTTATATGAGGTCAATTCACCCTAAATTTGCTATGTTACGCACTTGTAAGACGGATAAAACGTCCTCTTTAACGTATCAATAAAAATTTACAAAAATACTTATAGGAAACAATGATGGAAATCATATTGGTCTTATCACGTTATACGAATATTCGATACAAATTTCAACGTTCGTTTAATTTTAGATTCTGAACGAAGTGATGAATGTATTGATTTTACAATGATGTGTGTTTTTTTTTTTTTATGTTTGTTTTTGTGTCTGTGTACACTGTACAGCATAATTAGTCGAAATAATGCTTCGATTTCAAACTTTGAGGGTGGTTTCCGATGTAAAAGTGAATATCCTTGGTACATTATAGAGGTCAAAAGTTAACATTTTCCAACAGTTTTCAAAAAAATCGAGAAAAACAAAAAAAAAATGACAGAAAAACGGGAATTTTTACGCAAAACCAGTTTAATCAGCTTTCGACCAAATCGATTTTTTTATATGGTTGTAATTCAAAAACTAATCACTGTAAATACTTGAAATATTCACCAAATGTTTATGTTAGTGTTATCTATATACAGTTTAATTTTCAAATGGACCACTGAAATTTTGGATTTTTTTGAGAATTTTTTTTTGAAGTGCCGGTAAAAAAATGTTGGACGACCAAAAAAACTTGAAAATTTAATACAAGGTTCCTTATGAGTTGTTCTTATTGCAGCTAAAAAAAATTAAAAATCGTAAGTCACAATTTTTTTTTGATACTTGAAAATTTCACAAGTTATTTAGATTGGCATTTTCTTTACATGATTTAATTTTTAAAATATTTTGACTTTTTTTTAGATATTTATAGACAACTGAAATTTTTAATTTTACTGAAAAATTTTTTTTGAAGTGTCGATAAAATTTTTTTGGCCCTATAAAAATACTTGAAAATATAATACAAAGTTCCTCATAAGTTATTCTTATAGTGATTAAAAAATTATAAAAATACATAGGCACAATTTTTTTTTATTAGCATTTGAAGTTCAAATATTAACTTAGTACGTAAAAATTACGGCAATTTTCAAATTATCTTAGATAGAAATTCATAAAAGTTTTTCTTTTTAAACCTAAGATTTGAAAATTTAATACAAGGCTCCTATTATATTTTTACAATAGCAGTTGAAAAATAAAATAAATTTATAGTCACAAATTTTTTTTATAGGAATTTAAAATACAAATTTTGACTAAATACGTAAAAATTACGGCAATGTTTAAATTATCTTAGGTAGAAATTCATAAAAGTTTTTCTTTTTAAACCTAAGATTTGAAAATTTAATACAAGGCTCCTATTATATTTTTACAATAGCAGTTGAAAAATAAAAGAAACATAAAGCCACAATTTGTTTTTACATGCATTCAAATTTTAATTTTGACCACATACGTAAAAATCACGAAAATTCGTAAATCATTTTATCCTAGAAATTCATAAAAAAATAAATTTCCTTTTATATCTAAGATTTGAAAATTTAATACAAGACTCATAATATATTTCTACATTAGCAGTTGAAAAATAAAAGAAATGCATGAAATTCGCAAATTATTTTCAGCTAGAAATTCATAAAAAATTTTCTTTTTAAATCTAAGATTTGAAAATTTTTAATTATCTATAATATATCCTAGACAGATAAACCGTCTCCGTTCAGAATCGTTTTTCGTATACAATGATACCTATCATTGCATTTAGATTTAACCTACCCTAGTCAGAGGTCCACCCCACCCCCAATGTACAGCAGAGCGATACTCACTTACCCTCTTTTACTTATTTATACTTACTGTTAAAGTGATCGAAATTATAAAATAATTTTGGTAAGTATCTAATTTGGTATTGTGAAGTAATTCAAAATTTTAAGATCATTGAAGATCATAATATTTTTATCTTTGCTTGAAAAAAGCTTATAGTTGGTTATCCATTATTATTAGTCATTACTCGTTGCACAATAAAATGCCTATAATGGACTAACATTTTTATAATTCAACAGAAATGTTTTGTGTTTCATGAAACGTTATAACTTTATAAGAAGTCAAAAAAGATGGTAACGCCTAACGACTAACGACCATCACTCATTCAAAATATTGAATGGTGTTATAGATACATATTTAATTTATGGTATCATCGGTTGATCACAATCTAATATAATTATAAAATAATAAATAAATAATATTACTTAGTGTTGTTGATATAGATTTGTTCTTGGGAGTGATAGGGGGGGGGGGGGAGTCACGTTTTTAAATATTTTTATTTTTCATAACTATATGATCTAAAAACGATTAAATTAGCACACAATATTATGATGCTTTACTTTATGCATGTAATACCTACTATTCAAATATGCACTATAAGCATGCCAAATAAATATGTGTATATTGTACAGTGTATGCATTTAAATTAAATAAAAAGGTAAAGGTAAAAGTATATATATAGACATATAGTTAAAATTAATCTGACACTTTAAATTAAATTTTTATATTAAATACCTACATAATAAATTGAGTTAATAATAATTAATAGCACGCATATATTCAATATTGGCATATTGCATTATACATTCTGTGTTCAGTGAAACAATGTTCACTCATCTAAACGAAAATTAAAACGAAATTCACTTTAAAAAAAATCCTAGATATTTGAGTGTATTACTTGGAGAGATGTGTAGAGAATGTATAGAACTATATAGAATATAATAAATTCAGATAGGTAATACCAATTGCTAAACTGCGTTCAAAAGTATTTTATAATTTTTATATATATATTTTATATAAATAATTTTCAAATTTCCAAACATTCTAAAATATGCAAGGTCTTCTTTTTTGACCATTTGCTCATTAGATATATAATTAAATTTTAACTAGAAAGTTGTTTTTTTTTACTAGTTAATATAAATATGTAAATGCAAATAATAATGCATACTAATCAATTTCAATTGATACCTATTTTTACACACTTATTAATATTCAATATTGTGATATTGTTAAAAATTCAAATAATACTACAAGCTTGCTGCAATAAAGATAATTTTGGATTTCAAGTATTTTTATACACATTTTCTCGTTAAACTTATATTTAATAACAATACTATTGTACCTTTATTTATATTTTTAACCCTACTCCTCCGCGCTTCCACCCACGCTTCCCCACTTCATCCGTACCTACCTAAAATTAAGTTTGAATATTTAGTTGAAAGTCGTTTAGGTAGGTATTATACAGTTGTACCTATAAACGTGCATAAAAAAAGTCACATAAATTAACTATTTGATCTCGATTATTATGTGACAGTGATTTTTCCGAAGGGGCTGATTTTATACGCTTTTCGCATTCAATTATAGGTGCAGACGATACAAAGATCAATAACAAATATACGGAAGTATTAAGCGATATCCGCCGCTAATTCTTCCTGCGGTGGGATAGTGGGTTATCAGCTGCTCTCATCACGGCATATACGTTTAACTTGTTATTGTGCTGCATCAAATAATTCAATATAATCTAATCCGTTATCGAGTGAATGGTATACGAAGTAAAACTGTACAAAGAAAAAAAAATGAAAACCGTAAGTCATTTTTCTTTTTTTTTTAATATAAAACTAATGACGTGGAACGTCTAAAAGATATGATACACGTCAGTACAACTCACGTTTGCTACAGCTATATAGACAGTATACGGTGACGAATGGATGACATCTTATATATAAAACGTAAGTACGCATATAGAACCACGACTATGATTTGTTTTTTTTTTGTGTTTTACCTTTTTTTATTTCCAGCAGGGCTCCTCCACGTCCAATTATTGTTCACAGTTGAAACTTTTTGTATTTGTGAAAAACTACTCACAATAAAACGAAATCTATTTAAGTAGTGGTTGTCCGGTTAGCGATTCTATCATTATATTAGTATATTCAATTAGATATATTTTTTTATAAAAAAAAAATCATGCAATCTCATTAAGGAAAAAATATTTACAATGTATTTCTTGTTTGTAGATGCACTTAGTACCTACTTACCTAAGTATATAAAAAAATATAGATGTACCTAATATAAATTACTAAAAAAAATAATCTTAACTAAATTTAATATAAAATAATATATTATTATATTTATATTTATATTAACATTCAAATCATGTAATAATTATGTGGCTTGTTAATTTATTTATGAAAAATATATTCTAACTACATATCAAGAGGGGAAGTGCACTGATCAATATATATAATATGTAATATTATATTATTAATGTTTTTAGGTATTAAACCAGTGGCTCTTAAACGGTGTACCACAAGACTTAAAATAAGTGTTTTACGCCTTTTGTTTTACCAAAATCGGTTGAAAAATTTTTTTTTAATTTTTTAAAATTGTATTTATTAAATTTATCATTTTTTAGTGACTAATATTTATGTTCATTATTTTGTACTATACATGCATTATTTAAAATAGATACTATACAATTTAAAACATATATAAATACTATTTTCTTTTACGGTTGTGTTCCGCGGAAATCTTATGAAATGATAAAAGTGTTCCGTCATTCGAAAAAGGTTAAAAATCACTGCATTATATATTTGTCAAACGTGTGTTAGTAAATTTTAATTTTCATTACATTTTTGTTGTTATTTTAGAACTATGATTTTAAATATAGGTACAGAGTTAAAATGTATTTAAAAAATATATTGAAATCCCTTATAGAGCGTAGACAATAAGGTGTTACGTTAAAAACATATTAAATATAATTTTTATCATTCAGTTCAATAAATCTGTGTACAATATGTCAATATACATACGTATCTAATAGTAAAAATATAGCATATATTTTTTGGCAGTATATTAAAAGATTTTCCCTTACGCTTAGAAAACGGAAAATAATAATCATGAAATAAAAAATGAGCTGCCTATCTAAAAATACCCTCTACCCTTTAGATAACACTCCCGAACAATCATAGATATGATGTCTTCGCTTACAGCCTGACATAAAAAAAACACCTTAGTAACTCAAGCTTTAAATCGTCTTTTGAATTGCGATAGTTTATCATTGCTTTCAAAATCAATCTAATACAACATAAAAAAAACAACCTTGAATTGAGGCTATTGCGTATCTTATAAATACAATAGTTTCTAAACTATAGTTCAGTTTTTTTATTAATTGAAAAAAAAATTTTCATAACACAACTTAAAAATCTCTCAGTACCTAGTAAAAATGTACCTATTTATTCCTATTTATTTATAAACTATAGCACACTTTAGAAATTTGTGTTACGTCATACATTTAATATACAGTTATAACTGTTAATTACACTGTATATAGTATTATATAGTGTAATTTATACCTTATCCAATCCTAGACATCCTTCAATCGTCGAGGATCCTCGACATTATCCAATCAATTTAAAAAAAGTGCTTATATCTTGCAATTTAATTGAAAATAATATTGCAAATTATTTTTTATAGTTTATTAACTACCAGTTTATACAAAAGAATACTCAATATTTAAAATTTAAAACTATTTCACGAGCTAACTTTGCCAATTTTAAATTTTAAAACATATTTGAAAAATATCAGTCTATTTTTCTAATGAATCAAACAAATTCGGTAATTGAAAAAAAGATTACATAGAATTTACCGAAAAAAAAATATCTAATTTTAAAATCCTGAACCGATTTGCAATTATTTGTAATCGATCAGCAAAATATTGGTCCATTGATTTGATCAATATAGCCCCATCTTCCCTGAAATAATGCATGTATAGCTTATAATATTAAAAAAAACATAATTTGTAATTATATTAAGCACTAAATTATATACATTTTTTAAATTAATTGGATAATTTCATAGCATGCAAAATGTAAACTCGTTATTTTTAGATTCTGAACGAAGTGATGAATGTATTGATTTTCCAATGATGTGTGTTTTTTTTTTTGTTTTTGTGTCTGCGTATACAGCATAACTAGTCGAAATAATGCTTCAATTTCAAACTTTGGGGGTGGTTTCCGATGTAAAGGTGAATATCCTTGGTACATTATAGAGTTCAAAAGTTAACCTTTTCCAACAGTTTTCAAAAAAATCGAATAAAAACAAAAAAAAAATGACAGAAAAACGGGAATTTTTACGCAAAACCAGTTTTCGACCACATCGATATTTTTATATGGTTGTAATTCAAAAACTAATCATTGTAAATACTTGAAATTTTCACCAAATGTTTATGTTAGTGTTATCCATATACAGTTTAATTTTCGAAAAAATTTGACTTTTTTTGAGTTATTTATAGACCACTGAAATTGTCGGTAAAAAAATGTTGGACGACCAAAAAAACTTGAAAATTTAATACAAGGTTCCTTATGAGTTGTTCTTATTGCAGCTAAAAAAATTAAAAATCGTAAGTCACAATTTTTTGTTATAAGTGTTTATAATTCACATTTTTACAAAATCTGTCGAAAACGCGAAAATTTGCAAGTAATTTTTAAGTTGAAAAATTATAAAATTTTTTGTGTTCATAAGTAATGATTAAAAATATAACACTTAGTTTTCTATTAGTTTTCCTTCAAGTAGCTATAGAGAAAACTCGAAACATCATTATAGGAACAATTTTAAGTGCGTTTGAATTTTAAATTTTTACGAAATAGCGTAACGATAATGATTTATATATTTGTAATTATTCAAAAAGTATAAGTCGTAGATACTTGAAAATTTCACAAGTTATTTAGATTGGCATTTTCTTTACATGATTTAATTTTTAAAATATTTTGACTTTTTTTTAGATATTTATAGACAACTGAAATTTTTAATTTTTCTGAAAAATTTTTTTTGAAGTGTCTATAAAATTTTTTTGGCCATATAAAAATACTTGAAAATATAATACAAAGTTCCTCATAAGTTATTCTTATAGTGATTAAAAAATTATAAAAATACATACGCACAATTTTTTTTTATTAGCATTTGATGTTCAAATATTAACTTAATACGTAAAAATTACGGCAATTTTCAAATTATCTTAGATAGAAATTCATAAAAGTTTTTCTTTTTAGATCTTAGATTTGAAAATTTAATACAAGGCTCCTAACATATTTTTACAATAGCAGTTGAAAAATAAAAGAAATATATAGCCACAATTTTTTTTTACAAGCATTTAAATATTAATTTTGACAACATACGTAAAAATCATTAAAATTCGTAAATTATTTTATCCTAGAAATTCATAAAAAAATTTCCTTTTATATCTAAGATTTGAAAATTTAATACAAGACTCATAATATATTTTTTACAATAGTAGTTGAAAAATAAAATAAATATATAGCCACAATTTTTTTTTACAAGCATTTAAATTTAAATTTTGACAACATACGTAAAAATCACGAAAATTCGCAAATTATTTTAAGCTAGAAATTCATAAAAAATTTTCTTTTTAAATCTATGATTTGAAAATTTTTAATTATCTATAATATATCCTAGACAGATAAAGCGTCTCTGTTCAGAATCGTTTTTCGTATACAATGATACTTATCATTGCATTCAAATTTAACCTACCCTAGTCAGAGGTTCACCCCACCCCCTAATGTACAGCAGAGCGATACCCACTTACCCGCTTTTTTTTAACTCTTATAATATGATAATGATTTTTTTTAAACTTCACTACCGAAAAAAATCATTTTGGAGTTTTCAAACGCAGTCGTTAACTCGTTTTTGAACGAGCTGTATAACAGTTGGCTTTAAGCCAGTCCAAATAAATGGCAGTTCGATAGGTCAATACCATTAATGTGTAAATACAATCATTTACTGTGATAGTCCGTACCTTTTTTTTTTAAATAAAAAATCATTTTGTTCCATTATTATTATTATATACTTCTCAACCAAAATGAATTACGTGGCCGTCGTAATTGAAAGTGTTTGCTTTATTAAAATACAATCAATCAAAAGTATATCCCATTGGATGGCCGTCGTTGAACTTTTCAAAAGTTCCATGTAAAACCAATCAATCGTGAATGACACTAACAGCCACTCCTCAACTAACGGTCTGCTTTGTCCTCTTCGTTTGCGACGATTTTCTTGGAAATATTTTCTGAGGTTCAACCGATTCGAGTCGTTAACAGTACTAGTATACTAGTATTAATAACAAAACAGTAATAGTAATAATAATAATAATGATGTTATCATGACACGCGTATTGAGTACGGAGTTATCGAACTGTTTTATTATTTACTGTTTTTACACAAAGATAAAATATAGATTATTTAAAATATTTATTACCTCTAACATCATTACAGACATATATTTTATCACATACATAACTATATTATTTTTATGAAAGTTAATAAATTATATTAGTTACATCTCACATAACATATAATAATATATTTGATTTACCTAGATAACTTAAATCAAATTAGACTCGACCCTAAAATAATAATCAACTTTATTATAGTATAAAAATTGTAAGATTATGTTTACTGATTATCAAATGCCCTGTAAATGTTTAAATTACCATAATTTTATGATTATTTAGGTATTATACAATTTATATATATATACACATATATTATTATATATAAACTTTTTTAGAATATTCAATAATATTTCTAATAATTATCAATATTTTAATTTTTAATTAGTTTCTGAACTACATTCTATTGTAAATGATTATTCTACAATTTAAGTATAACAAATTGTTATTCATACCGATTTAAAAATATGTCAAAACGATTCAATAGTTTTAATGATTTTCGTCAACATTTGAACATTAAACGTTTTCAAAAATACTGTATTTTAGATTCGGGGAAGAGCGATGAATGTATTAATTTTACAATGTTGTGTCAGTGTACACGATAATAGTTGTCAAAATAATGCTTCGAATTTCAACTTTATTAGTTTTTCCGGTTGGAAAGTGAATCTAGTTGTTGCATTGGGGAGGCTTATTTTTAAAATTCCCAGTACTTTTTAAAAGCACGGGGGTAAACAAAAAAAAATTGAGAAAAACAGGATTTTTTGGGAATATCAATTTTATAGATATTGGTGTAACTTTAATACAAATTAACTTTTTAGTTTTTTTTTTTTATAAATAACAATAACATTTTATTTATTGGGTAAAAAGCTTCAAAATTTAAATAAGATTCCTAACATAATATATTGTCACAATGGTAGTTAAAAAATGTTAAAAATATATAGTCACAATGTTTTTAATAAGCATTGAAAGTTCGAATTTTGACAAAATACTTAAAAATCACGAAAATTTGCAATTTATTTTGAGCTAGATATTCATAAAATTTATCTTTTTAAATCTAAGATTTGATAATTCATTACATGATTGTCTTCTTTTATCAAATCTAACTCAAAAATGAATATCTGAAAAAATATAAAATTTATATCATATTTTTATTTTATCAATTTTTATACTTGATAAAATTTTCTAAATATTTTAAAATTTTGTAAGTTATTTATAGGCTAGGGGCGTATTTAGATTTTTTTCGGGGGGGGGGGGGGGGTGGTATTTTCTCCTACTGAAATTCCCAATTCAGCCTATATAGAAAATTTACATCTGATAGGATATAATAAGCAGACTTCATAAACAATTCCTGGATTGCAGGGGGGGGGGGCTGAAGCCCCCTCAGCCACCCTCATAAATACGCCCTTGTTATAGGCATATTCAATTTTCCGTTTTTTTATTATATAAATGTCAATACAATTTTATTCATTGGGTTAAAAACTTGAAAATTTAATACAAGGTTCTCAATTAGTTGATACAACAGCAGTTGGAAAATATTAAAAATACATAGGCACTTTTTTTTTATAACCATTTAACTTTCAAATTTTGATGAAATTTATTTAATTGAACATTTTTAGTTGTTAAAAACGTATAAAAAGGATAACTTTTATAACGAAAAATTGAAAATTTTAAACATGGTTTCACTAAGTAGTTAATTCTGCAACAACAAAAAAATCAAAAAACTATACAAACACTTTTTCAACTTTTTCATAGTTATTTTAAGTTCAAATTTAGATTAATTTACGTATTAAACAATTTATATTCTTGTAATTTAAAAATATTATTCGAATCAAATAAACAAATCACAAGAGCAACCCTTGAAATTTGCAGGGATCGATATTAGAGAAGATTATTTCACACATGGCCATTTGTATGTGCATGAATACTCCAGAGTCAGTACGCCCATGTGCCATGAGTTTAGTTATTTTGGCACCAACAGAAATTACAGCTAATGTAGTTTGTAGAGAAGTATCATATTAACGATAAAAATCAGCTTAATAAACAATTAATATAATATGGAATATTTTTTTAAACAAACTTATTTAAATTTAATTTAACTAGACAATATTTAATCTTACCAGATAACAACAATTAATAAACCCGGAAACGACGGGTAATTTATATTCTTTATATTCTAATATTAATTGTCAATACCGTTACTGACTTTTGTTAATACTCTATAATAAATTGTATACACTATGAATGACTAAGTGAGGGTTAATGAATCTGATTTGATTAATTTGGAATTTATTTTATAGGTATCTACATTTTTTTTGTTTTTTGAAATAATAACAATAACATATCCTATACAGACAAACCGTCTCCGCTTAGAATCATTTTTCGTATACAATGATTTTATATCATTGAATTCAAATTTAATATCATTTATTACAGTAACCCACTTGTAAACTATTGAACAGCAAAGCGACATCCACTTACCCGCTTTTTAATTTTATTCTGTATTTTTTATATTTTAAATTGCTCTAAGTTGAAACTATGAAGAACCTTGTTTTAAATTTTTTAGCAAAAACAAAAAAATATTTGTTCAGAATCTAATATGGTAAATGACTTACTATTCCGTTATACAATTTATCTATTATAATATCATCCTTTCGCCAATATCTGTATTCACAGTAAAAAAACATGAATGATTACAATATACAAATATAACGCACTAAACAAACAACTATACCTACACACCTCGTGGGACAGTTTGATTTCAACTGAGTTATTAAAACATCGAAACTTTTAAAAAACATTGACCTAACCGATACGGTTATTTGACGGTTTGACTGAAGAACAGAATAATAATGTCCAATGTAACGAACAATATAGTGAAAACAGACATTTTTTGTAGGTAAATCTGCAGGTACCCATTTTTCAATCTTTCCTCAATTTACGATTTATTAAATGTACAAAAATTACTTTGAACATTTTATTGTTATAATTTTTACGATTTCAATTATTTTTTTTTTAACGAGTATAAACGAGAATTAATCAGAGGTATTTAAAAATTTTAAATGAGCAAAATAGAGGACAAACGTATTTTTGTGAGATAGATACCCCTGTACTCTTCATCATACTTCGCTTATCTAAACTTTTAATTGTTTTAAAACTAATTAATAACTCATCCAAATTGTGAAAAAGTACTAAAATAATCATAAAAATATTTTAATTCGTCATAGATTAGATAAAAAATGTATATGTTGTTATTAAAAAACTAAAAAATAATATTTTATAAAATATTAAAGTTTTATAAAAAAATGAATCTATAAATTATATAGACACTTAAATCAATCACCATGTAGATTATAATAATATGAAGTATATAAGTAGTATTCAAGTCGCCCACTCATCCCTGCGATTTTCTATTGTAAGGCTGTTCAGGTCGTAAATATATCTGGGCTTGGCAGGTAGAGCTAAAAAGAAACATTTTTTTTTTTTAAATCGTGTGACCCTCAAAATTGTAATCATTTATAAAAATATATATTGGCTTCACCGTTGTTTTTGCAATACTCGATGTTGTGATGACGTCTTTACAAACATATACGCCCACGCGTTAATCCCCGGCCCTGGTACGTTCACCAATAGCGTGCGAAACCCTATGTTTTGACATGTCATAGACAAGCTTGTCTAATAATATTGTATAGGTAGGATACTTAAAAAAATATATTTTCAGAAATTCACCTTATTTCGTTTTTCTCTTTCTGTTCATCGTATACGCTCACACGCACAACATACGCGATCGACGAACTTACATCACATATACGACTATTACTTATGAAAAATCTTGTAGTATACTTACATTTTCAAGTTAAATAACTATTTATGTTTAAAATTGCAATTATATTTTATTTGAAAATAATTTTTGTGAATTTGATAAATGTAGTAGAAATCTTGACTTCAAAAGCTTATAAAAAAAAATTATAACGCTTTGCTGTACATTAGATGTTTAAAGAACTCGATGTAATTAAATTTAAATTCAATGATATAAAATCATTTTATATGAAAAACGATTCTGAGCGAAGACTGCCTATAATATATTACCATGTGTATTTTATAAATATATGATAGTCTATCATTGATAGGTATTACTGTGATTAAAATAATTAATTCAAGCATCAATATCGACATTACTACAAAAATCGTTATTATTTAAATAAAATATTTCACTATTTATTTTTATTTTTTAAACATATATTCCGAAGTATTCACGTTCTTTATAAAATTACTATTGTTATTATAACTGTGAATTACTTATTGTATATACAAAACAATTGTTATTATAACATTTTTTTTTGGTGATAATAAACGATGATTTATTGATAAATATTTTGAATTGCATTTGTAAATTAGGAAATCATAAATAAAAATATAACTAACATTAGATGAATATACCACATAATATTTCTAAATGTATTATTAAATCAAGATATAAAATAATATTAAAGATTGTATAATAAACTATCTAATTAAGTAGGTACATATAATTATACGAACATTTCTACAAATATAGGTACGCACATTTTGTAAATTTATTTATTTTTTGTGGTGGATTAAATGCTACTAGGATGGTGAAAGGAAGGGTAGTGATGAGTATTACCTTGAATAAACTTTTGCTCCTCACCAAAAAATAATTCAACACGCCAGATTCGAGTATTAACATATTTATTTATTTTTTGTATCAATGTTAAATTAACTATTATGGTGTATAAGCTATTGCAGGATTCTCGAACTGGCTGATCCACACGATGAACCCAGTGAGACAAAAATTATTTTTTTGGGAAATAAACTGTTAACGAAGCATCACGCACAAAGTTGGAAATGTTAATCTTTTTAGGCATAGTACAAAATCGTTTATTTGTATTTTTTAGAGGTCCGCCAATGTAAGCTTTTACTGTCTAACATAATTAGATTCTAATGTATCGGAATGACGAAATGTATATGTATTGGAATGAACCAAGACATAATATATAAGTGAGACACTGCGACAAATATTATACTTTTTTCAGGGTCAGATGTAAGGTTTTATAATTTATGGGCGATGAAGCGACCCCTTTGATACTATAAGTATTCAGTATTCGATACATTGCAGGTATATTAAGCGTCACTTAAATGGCTTGGCTCTTTCCACCTACACCTTTGTATTTCAAAGATTGTTTCTCACTAAAATTTAATTTTTATTATCATACTCGTTTATCGATACCATTTAAAGCAGTTATGGAGCACTCTGATGGTAGTTTATGGTAGCAAGTCATATCCAGTTGGTAGTATAGAAAGTCAAAACAATAATTCCTTGTACATATTTACAACCTACTTTTTTGCATATTCTAATAGTACTTAAAAGTTGTGGTTTATAAATAAATGTTAATAAATGTATACAAAAAATGAAAATGATTCGACCAATTTTAGAGGTGCCGCGACCTATTATAAAATATTTAAAAATATTACAACTTTAAAAAAAAAAAAATATTGGTTTTAATTGTATTAAAGTGTAATAAATTCATATTTATGAGATAAATACAGATATTTTCATTATTTAATCAATAATAGTCATATTTAAAATGAGTATACAAATCTCTATATAAACTTAATGTAATCGAAAATCTTTTTTTGAATGAAACTGAGGCATAATTCTACGAGATTCAATCCTCGATCTGATAAATCCGTCCCTTCTAGTTTGTCCACAAACGGCTGCAGATGCTTCTGTCACAAGTTTCACACTTCTTTCGACAGCTTGAGTATGACAAGGAAAATTAAAAAGATCAAAATATTTCTTCTTATTTTGACCTCCAATAATCTATTACAAAAAACGAAGTTAATACTCGTATAATGAAAATAAATAAAAAACATTTTATTTTACCTGTTTCAATATTTCTTGATCAATTTTCGATGTAATTGGAGGCTCAGTAACTTGATTGTTTTCCCAATTAATTAGTTCGAAGTAATCATTAGCATTAAAATTCAATGGTGGAATTTGAAAACAACGAATCTTGCCTTCCTCATTATTTTTTCGCGCTTCTATAATTTTTGTTACAGCTATTTTTCTAATGTCTTCGCGATCATCAAATAACATACATATAAGTATATTTTCGATTGAACCAAAATATGCATTTCGTTTAACTACAGGGTCAATTGTATGGTTTTCCAAAGGTGTTTTGATCCAGATGTACAAGAAGGATTCATTTTTATATAGAACCACATGGGTCATGGGACCATATACTTTTAATATAAACTCAGTTAAAATTTTTAAATTTTCTGTTGGAGATTGCATACTAATATATAAACGTAAAATGCGATTAGCAGTGGTAAGCCATCTAGAGCGTGCTTGCTTCCCTGGATTCCTTCTCGATAAATCAATACTACAATTACTACAATTTTCTATTTTTTTTTAAAATTATCATTATTTATTCTACTCTTTGCCGACTTCAGTATATTACGATATTTATCATGGTACGTTTTTATCATTTGCAACACACGTGTATGAGATACTATTGGAATTGATGCTTTTAGCCATACCTTTTCTATATCAACCGCTACAATTTCTGCAATTGAACTTACACTAGGTTTTTTAGAAGTAATTTCTGGTTTTAGTTTATGTTTCACAAACAGATAATATTGCATACATCTTCAAAAGTTGGAAGTACATTGTTACCAAGTTCTTTAGCATCTCCAAAAATTAAACATTTTAATTTATTTCTGGTCAAAACACAAGTCATTTTGAACGAATATTTAACGAACAAACTCAAACACTATAAACTTTACACGACTGTCGACTAGTGACTACGTATAACGTACGAATATACAGCGGTACTAAATGTAAAATCGAGTTTGTCTATTCAACTAATGCTGAAAACTAAGATAAGATAAGATAGGACAACTTGTTAATAGAATAACCCAATAAAACCAGCAAAATAATTGTAGGTACTATATTTAAAATGTCTTGTGGCACTTCTTAATCTCATCCTAGGCATATTAAAATTTATGTATAGCGTATAGTGACCAAAACACATATTTCCCCAACTATTAGAAAGTTAATATTTAAGATTCATTTTTTCGATCCACCCTAGCGTACAACATGGCAAAAATTGTTTCGTACTGAAAAGAACCGGGAAATCTACAGTTCTAAAATTATAACTAAGAAACGAAATTTTCACCATATAAAAAGGAGAATTTTGTCAGTACAATATCGTTTTTATTTTTTTGATATCAGAACTACAAACAAAATTATTCATGCTAAAAAAACATAAAATTAATGTATTATGAAACAATAAGAATTTTTTTTGTATAAGTGATATCGAAAAAATAAAAACGATATTGCACAGACAGAATTCTCCTTTTTATGTGGTGAAAATTTCGTTTCTTAGTTATAACTGTAGCTTTCTCTGTTCTTTCCCGCGCGAAACAGTTTTTGCAATATTACGCACTTGTAAGACGGAGACAACACATGCGTGTGTAACGTCCTCTTAATGCTCTGCTAGTTGGATGTTGGATGTCTAGAGAAGTCACTATAATGATTGGGTTAAATTTAAATTCAACAGTGTAAAATAATTGTTGTATACGAAAAACGATTCTGAGCAAGATGATCTGTCAGCCTATATAATATTACTATAAGCATATTTATCATAATATTATTGTGATTAAAGTAATTTATTTTGCTATTAGTAAGTAGGTACAGTATAATTAAAATTATTTTTGCCGAGAAAATTGAACTTGAAAAAGTCATTGTGGGTATAAATTATAATGATATGTTTTAAAATTTTCAAGTACTATTCCAGAAATAATATTTTTACAACATATAATAACTAAAATTGTTAATTCTTTGTTTAAATATCTAATTTCGTCTAAATTTGAACTTGAAGTGTTTATACATAGGTATTTTAGATTTTTCGATTACAGTATGTAATTAACTAAATTAAACTAGTTACGTGAAACCTCGTTTTAAATTTTTAATCCTAATCTATAAAATTAAACATTTTATAAAAAATTATAAAATAATCATTTGGCGTAAATCACAAGTATCTACGGTTAATCTTTTTTTAATTGCAACAATTTAGGAAAATCATTCGATGAATGATTCGTTAAGTCAACATAAATTTAGTGTCGTAAAAATTTGATCTTCAGATGCTCATAAAAAATTCGATGACTTTCAAATTTTTTTTAAAGGAATTTTATTATGCAATTTCAAATCTAAGATATACACAGAAAATTTTTTATAAATTTACAACTTTAAATAATTAGCAAATTTTGGCAATTTTGACGAATTTTGTCAAAATTTCAACTTCAGGCGTTCATTAAAATTATTTAGATTATTGTTCAATTTGTTTTTTCAATTTTTACCAACAAAAAGTTATGAGGAACCTTGTATTAAATTTAATTGTTATTTGATTGAGCTAAAATTTGATATCGACATAAATTTAAAAAAATAATAATAAATATCATAAATTGATTATAAATGGTTTAAAATGCATCAAAATATTTTTTAAATTATATCATACTTTGTAATTGCTGGATATTTGGTAAAAATGTTAATCTTACAATTATTCATTTTTAAACTTTATTAATAAATACATATTTTAGGTTACTTATAAGTTGAAGTGCATATTTCAAGGCAATATATCTTAATAAAAGGTAATAACTAAGTTAATTTTAGTGCTAAAGGTCTAAGCCTTGATTATGTACGCTATATATTAAAATGTTGATTAAAATTTATACATACAAATAAAAACCAGGAAAAACAATCTGATGAACTCAGTTACAATCTCATTTAAAATTTACAGCTAGGTGTTTCTCGTAAAAAAAAAAAAAAAAAATACTGTACTGAACAGGACACTTTTTATATTTTATGTCGTAAAAAAACCTATGTATTTGAAATTATTGACTTTCGTTGTATAGTAGGTACCTTAGTACCTATTTTAAATTTCTAAAAATAAGTATTTGAATAAATGTATATTACGTATATAAAAAAATATAACTAGATGGCTAAACTTGCTTGGTGATTCCCTTATAATACATGGGTGCAATATATTGATGTATAGGTACCTATACATATTACACGTTTGATATATGACACTGGAGGATAGTTCTACCACACAATTCACGTGGAGTTAACAACCTCGATATATGATATGATATAGCTGGTGATCCGGCTTCGTCCCCCGGTATTTCACAAACGAAGATAGTAATAATTTAATATAATATTAATAAACACGTCCGTAAACGCGAGAAGCTGAATTTATTGGTGCTTGCCGCTCGGAAATCGGACACTATAGCAGTACATAAAGTAACCGATCGGTGACTTTGTCATCATTTCATTGTAGATATAATAATAATACACTGTAGGGAATAGTGATGTAAAAAACGTGATATTTTATTTATTTTTTGTATTAAACATTTTGAATTTCTTATACATTATATTGAACGTATATTCAATTTTTATTATAGGTACCATGAGTATTAAAATATACGGTGTGATGCATTGTATTAACAATTAAGTATAAAATATTTAAAATGCCTTTATTTTAAAAATCACGAAAATGCCATTATATATTAAAGAACTAGAACCATTGACCAATGATTTACCTAATAAATAGCAATTTCAAAAAACATAAATTATAATTGGTAGAATAGGTAGATATTTACTTGTTTTTTTTTTTTGTACCTCAATAAATATTTTAAAAACATTATTCCAACGTATAAAATAATTCTATATAACATTTGATACATTAATTATTATGAGCTATTCAAATAATCCACGTCAATAATAATACCATACCTATAATAATAATAATAATAATAATAATAATTCGAGTGAATTTAGCATTTGCATTCTTCGATAACGTGGCATGCCATTGTGATTTTTGCGAGTAATCTGCAGTCTGCACGACTGGTGCTGCATAATAACGATGTCATTATGACATAAATTCATAATACAAGTATAGAACGGTCGCATATTTTGTATACTAACTACTGTCATTACATTGTGTACTGTGCAGTACGATATTGTTATATCATTATAATTTATAGTTTATATATTGTAGACATAACAATGGATTTTTCATGTAGTCACTTTTAGCCTAATAACATATACCTGCAGAGTAAATTATTATTCATACCTACCATGAAGTATAATAATATATACATTATACATATGTCAATATGAATGATGTGTCACTATATGTGTGTTGAGATCGAAATAACAATAATAATATTAAAATATAAGCCACAATAACACTCTTGAGTGTCGAGTTGCATATAAAGCGAGGTAGGTGCTTGTATACATTTTTATACATCATGTGTTTTACCGGTGTTATGTATATTATATATATATATATGTATGTATACTTGTATCTCACTCCGTGCCTCCGTATATGATATGGTGGATGAAATATTAGTAGTTTATTCTTAATATAGGTGCCTAATTAGAACTAAGGTTGTAAGGAATATTATTATATATGTAACATTAGCATATACATTATAAATTAATTTATACATAGTAAATAATATATACTGTGTGTATGGTACCGTGAATGATATTATAATTTAAATGATAACGTAAGTGTCTATTAATGCTATTGACTATAGATCAATAACATTAATAAAAAATACTGTCAGTGTTTAGGAATTACATACAGATATGTGCAATGGGCTGCATTTGAATTATTGAACATTGAATATTTAACAATTTTAGGTATTTAATTTGTATTAAGTGTTTTTCTTAAGCATTTGGTGTATTATGTTTAAGTTTTAAATACTATTTCTAATCGATGCATATAGTATTTTTAATAAATAACAACATAATTATTTAAGTAAATCAAATATTTTTTATATTTTATATTTGTTAAATAAAAATGTATGTACCAACCTGTTTTGTAAGTATTTCCCAGATCTCTGTTTACAGGAATCATAAAAAATGTTTTAAAAATCAAATGTATTAATATATATTTATAACTTCAACTAATTAATGATCTCAACCATTAAGTTTGTCATACAAGATACAACAGTCTACTACAACTGTAGACATTATTTATAATTTTGTTGTTTAATAAAAAAACCCGTGTACCTAAAATATTTTTTTTAGTCGCAATATGGTTTTTAATTAATTATAAAATGTTATATTTTACTGAACTGCTTTTACATAGGTAGATAAATTTCATTAAATAACAACTATAAGTCTGTATTTGTTATACTTTGGACATTTTAAATTACACAATGAATCTACATAATATAAAATTCCGTTTACAAGCACACCGATTACATTTGTACTCTTTTGTAGTACCTAACAAATGTGTCAAAACATATTCTATGTAGCAAACAGCCTCACGGAGGATATTTTTTTTTCTCAGAAAATGCGATTATGTATTCAGGACACGAAACCAATTTATCGCGTAGTAGTATATATTATTCTTTTTTTAATTTCTTTTTATAATTTTATATTCTGTACCTATATCCTTCAACTTCAGAACCCTACATTTTTAATTAATTTTACAACCATTGTAGGTACAAACTCATTTCTATATACTATGAAGATTGAAAAAGTGGGATTTACCTTTAGAGGCACCTATTAGAAATATTACTAAATTTAAAATTACACCTGATTTAGTTTATCGTGAAACATTATTTCTTTATTCAAATCGAATAGATACATCTATTATTAATTAAACTACCAAAATCAATAAAAAAAAAAACTTTATGTTTATTTTCATGGGTTTGATTTATGCGCCAGATCAAAAATAAGTAAGAAGGGATTTTAGACATCGGTTAAAATAACTACTTACTTCCAATTTATTTTCTCGCACTAATATTTAGCACATAATTAACATATATTTTTATTACATTTCCCGAAATTTGCATGCCATTCTCCACACACTAAAATCGATTTTTGATTTCGCGCATGTCAGTTGCATATGATTGATTGGCAGGGGAATGAAACGCAAATTTTGGGAACGGTCATGGAAATATTCAAATATGCATGCGATAGTTAAGTATAGGTGCCTGCTAGTTAACTATTGCAGGCGTCCAATAAATAATACCCTAATAACCAAGTAACTCAATAACCTATAAAAGCACTTATAATAGTAATAATATTTTTTTTTAAATCCTTAATAATATATATGGATTTATATTTTTAAGTAGCTCACAATTTATCAGCCGCATATCCTGTGAGGTTCTGATTTACTAGACAGAATAAAAATCTTTGAACTGGGTTATTACCTCTACCAGAATCACTTTATATACATAAACCATTGACCTAGCTGTGTAATATATTTATTTATGCATCTACGCGTAGCGGTGGGAGGGACGGGAGGGTTGATATTATATTATATACCTACGTATAATATGAATGCGTGATCAACGCGAATAAAAACCCGACGGCGTCCAGTCGATATATATATGTGCACTATGCACATTAAATAATATTCCATGGACTGCGCGGTGGGGAGGAACCCTCCCCTCTGCCCACTCCGACACCACTTCAGTCGGCCATTCTAGAGTAAATGTCCATATACCTAGCCCCCGTTTAGTTCCTTTTACATATTATTATTGTTGTTGCTGTTGTCTGTTACCGATGGCAACCGACCTCTTAATACACTTATATTATTCTAAACTGCCTATGTATATACATATATAACCTGCCTATAATAAACGGCGCGGATGGCCGTCGTAGGCGATGTGCGTTTTTCGTCTTTTTTTTTTAGGAAAAATAAATAAAACACAAGACGGGGGCGAAGTATAACGACTATAAACTATGCAGGTATATATACCTGTGTATATGCTCTAAAGAGTAAACGAAACACTTCATGTAAACGGAGAGGGTTGGGCGGCGACCCTAAAAAATAGGTACGCCTGCTCCACTACCACTCTTATAATATTATAGCATAATATATTCCACATTTTATACGTGTATAGTAATACGGCCGCATCGTAGTCGCCTATTTTTTCGTCCTTTCCCTGTCATTCTCTCTCTCTCACTCTCTTTCTTTGCTATTCACTCACCCTATCATTCTCGTCCGTTACCGAAAATACCTATGCGCCTTGTAGTCGCTTGCACCGCACCACCCACGCAATCCGTACTTACGACTCGGCGGTTGATGTACGTCGACGCTACACGCTGCTATTACACGACGATACCGTAGTCGACGTGAGCGTAGCGGTCTGCAGCACCGCGCGTCACGGAATCACCTATATACTGTTTCGGCCACCATCACGACTGCAGCAAGAGCCGTGGCTGGCGGTGGACGGTAGCGACGGTGGCCATCGGATGCGGTCCGGCCCGGCGGCGGATGGAGAACCGCGGGTGATGCACGCGGCCGACCGTCGTCATGGGCTGTAACCCGAGCAAAGACGGAGGCGCCGTCGGCGGAGAAGGCGTAGGAGGAGACGGCGGAGTAGACGTCATCAACAAACTGTCGTCGGCCGCCGAGTCGGATGCGGCCGAAACGCTCTTGATACCGTTGAGTGACGGTAAGTGGATGCTTCGCAAATAACAAAAAATAATAACGGTTCCGTTTCGTCGTGTGTGTCACCAACTGCATAATATTATAATATTTATGACGTGTAACACACGAATAACTTAGGATCTACCCGCGGACGATATCGTTAAGACGTG
This sequence comes from Diuraphis noxia, assembly GCF_037042655.1. Classification (NCBI taxonomy): domain Eukaryota; kingdom Metazoa; phylum Arthropoda; class Insecta; order Hemiptera; family Aphididae; genus Diuraphis; species Diuraphis noxia. The sequence goes on along the minus strand of NW_028301711.1, from coordinate 85,850,543 downwards.
ACACGTATCATAAGTGAACATGATATATATATAGAACATATAATTATGTTGAGCGACGTTGTTGTTGTTGTCTGGTTGTCATGTTAGTATTTTTTACTAATCTGTTTTTAACGACCGCCTCAACGTCACTGGTAGGTATTTTTTTTTTGCGTATAATAATTATTATAGTATACATCGTTACCCCATACAATATCACAAGTATTATGATGTTTGATGATAGGCACACAAAAGAACTATAAATATCGTAATACAATACGCCGGCTTCAGGAACTTTATTATATAACATAGTATAATAATATACATAAGACGCTTGACAACGATGACTGTAAACAGATTACAAACAAATTGATAAATAAACGACAGCATTTTTGCGCCAAATACCACTGGTGCGGTGAATTCGACAGTTTGATGTAAATTCCATCGCTTATGTCGATGCTATTACACATATCGCGGCATGAGTCGGTTACGGATTGGGATGGCGGGTGGGAGCCGGAAGGATGTCGGGCAGGGGCGTGGGGCCTTTGTAATACAACGTACGCCACATCCTCCGCATACCTATGTGGCGTACGACGCACGTAGTACATATATCTACCTACGATAGCACGTCATTGTGCATGCAACGAAGTCCCTGGCGCTTCGGCGGCAACGGGGATCGCGCGCGCCGAGACGACGTGGTGGTGGTGTATCATAGCGATTATGCGCGCGACGAGCGCGGCCTCCGACTCGCCGCGGCGCGCATTGCTCGGCCTCACCGCCAGGGAGTGTCAGGGGCGCCGGCGCTGCCGCATATACCCTATACATACACATATATATATATATATATATATATATATATATAAGCGAACGCGGCATTATACGTATATTCCACCCGCCGCCGACACAGCTTTTTTCAATTCCATCACACACACACACACACACAGATAGGACAAGTTCTCGTATATATATATATATATATATAGTATATGTATGTGTATACCTAATAATAATAGATACGCACTCGACCGGCGGCGGCGTTTGCGCTCTGTGCCGCCACCGCCGTACGTTTTATAACGTGCGGGGCACGTCGCGTCACGGTATATAGTCGTACGAATCTACCGCGCGCCGTCATACGCTCGCCGGCCACCGTCACCGACGGCACTCATCTACTACATTCTGCTCTAACTCCTACGGCTGCTTCTCGAACGCGAACCGAAAAGCGACCACCACCGCCACCACCACCGACACCACCACCGACACCACCGATACCGCCGACGCCGCTGCCAGACCAGACAGCGCGCCGCGTCCGTCTCTAAAACTCTTTCCGCGCCCGACCGCCCCGTCGTTGTCCCGCCTGTACGTTACACTTTAACGAAATCGCGTCAAACCAACGGAATAATATTAGCTGCACTGCGATATTTCATCATATTAATTTGATATTATTACTAATTATTACGATTATTAATATTCCATATACCGCAGCATTTACGGCACATTAAAAAAAAAAATTATAAAAAAAACTGCTGTGTACTGCACACACACACGCAAACATTCCTGATCGCTACGCAGCTTACACCTGTGTCACACCACCTGCGTGCAGAGTTTATAATATATTATAATAAAAATAAAATATATTTGCTCGATCATTTATTATATTTCACTAAACACCACCTCCACCGCAGCGATATACCTACCTTTACTTTTCAATAAACATACACGCGTGCTTTAAGGTACCTACATTACACCTGCAGCAGCGGCAGCACGAAACCGTCTCTAACTACACACGCCCGCGCATGTAAGTATAAAATATTATTTTAATAATAATTATGATACGATAGATCTTCTCGTGTCTTCGTACGTTATAATATATTATTATTATTATTATTATTATAATTATTATTGTCATCACATCGAACGTTATTATGACCGACAACGATGTCATGTTATGTATATCACTTCATAATATGACGTATATAATACTCGTATATAAAATCACTGCGGTGTATTTATGCATACCGTTTGTGCTTCGTGTTATAATACTGCAATACACGCAAATTCATTGTAGTGCCGCAGTGGCACCAAACTCTGTACCTACATTTGAATATGCTAATTTATTATTTAACGGCGGCAATGAGCGGTGGCACCACATCCGAGGCGTATATTTTTATGAAATACGATTTTACGGGGGAATCGAGAATCCGATAGGTTTTCAATCTCAGGTGTCACGACTCATAATAATATAGTCATATACTTATCGATAATATTCTGCACTGCTCCTATATGAATATGAGCGTTTTAAAAGAACGATCTACAGGAAAGTTAGAACCCCGTCACAACCCTATTCCCAACGGCCAACTTTACACATAGGTATATATATTATAATATAAATACGACTCCGTGACTTCAGGAAACTTGTCGAACATGAAAGGCGCGCATATAATGAATCGAAAAGGTCAGAGTGTTTTATCATCTTGACGGTTGGATGGCTGTGTCGTATATTAAAATGAAATTTCAACCCTAGTGCAATTCAAGTATACATATATACTTTAGTCCCGTAGTGTAATTTGATAGTGCTGTATGAGTACACTTCATCATCAGAAGTCGCGCGCAGAACGTAGTATAATTATTTATTTTATACATTGCGATTATTATTATTATTATTGAGTACTTTACAGTACCTCCTCCTCTGCCTAGCCTATAGCCTAGCCTACATATAAACGAATACTCAACACCGTATACGGACGAGTAGTTGGGAATTTCGATAAGCTAATATTGTTTGTTCGGTGCATAATGTCGGGTATTACACGCGGCTGCAAGCAGCAGCTTCAGCGTTTATGACGATCATGTTATTATTATTACATAATATTTTAACGCATGCAAATTATATTACGTAATATTATTATGATAACGAGGCTGCATAAATATACTGACGCGAGTGAGTTTTCCTGCCGTAATAGGTTGGAGGGTTGGTGGTCGTGGGCTTAACAAAGTTTTATGATATGCGTTATATATTCAGATATTCTTACAGGCTCACTTCTATGCAGTACCTATATCATATGTAGAACACGACAATAACATTGTGTTAATATACGTCATATATCATATCATATTATGTGTATATGCAGTTAACACGGTGAATAACAGTAGCAATAATAGTAGTGGCAGCGTAGCGATATAATTGCCGATAAGGTGACGCGCGGCCTTGGTCGAACGCGCGACCTGATGACCTCCAATGACCGACACGGGCCGCCCTCGCTTGCGACGCGCGTACGCTCACCACCCCCCTCCCCAACCACGACCTAACTACCGCGCGCCACGATCGATGCAGTCCGCCGCCGAAAACCACCACACAGACACACAAAGATACCGACAGACACATACATAAAAGACACACACACACACATATTATATCCTATCTATAGAGACCCCAACCTGCAGTCCACCATCACCGGTCATCCCCCCGCTTACCATCCCCCATTTGTACTGACTATATTATACTTGGTAACGTGCATGGATGGGGGTGAGGACGGTAGATATTATTAATTACGCCAATTTCCGAACATTTACGATTTATCATTATTATTATTAGTCATTTCCTATTCCTATTATAATATTATTATGCAAGTAGTAGGTACCTATATAGGTAGGTACTTATATTATATACGTAATACTTGCAGTCTGCAGGTACGTGTGAGCGAATAGGCGTATAAAAAATAAAAATACCAACAGCGCATATGCGTATTGATGAAAATAATATTGTCTAATATAGTATCGTTGGATTTACGATAAATCGTGAATAGGTAATGTAGGTACCCATTATTAGACTTATGTTAGAGCCTTTATAAGAGTTTAACACACGTATAGCTGCAGTAGTGTTCAAAAACGTGATTATAGTGTTGGCCTATGCGATAACTTCCGGTTATAACGCTGTAGTAGTCCACCGTGATTATTATAGTATAATATCAAAACAAATAATGAAGAAAAATATTTTACAGAATCTATACAGGTTGATTGTAATTAAAATGATCTGCAACGAATTTCACGATGTCCATTATTCACATTTAAGCAAAAATAATTGTGACTATGCAAACTGTATTTTTGTATTGGTGGCCATCTATTTTGTATATACCTGACACACAGCGCTGACCTCCTTTATCCTTCCGGAACTAGCCGTGGATTCCATCGATCGGGGACATCTTTTGCGTTTTTGCATTATGTGTAAAAAAAATAACTAAACATTGCTCGAGCAGCGTAATTGACGTTTTATACTTTGCAATATGTTAATTTACAATAATAATAATAATAATACCTACCTATTATAAAATTATCTTTTACAGCCGATTGTTTCGCGACGAACTGTCGCAGCGTTTTTCTTATTTATTCTTTTAGGTACAATATATATATATTCGAATATCAGCATATTATATCAGCAGCACGCAGATGTCTGCAGTTTTAAACTCGATTCGCTGCCTCCTCCCACCACCGGACGTACACTCCGCAGAGAGGGTTACACTACAAAAAAGTTTAATTAGTTTGTTGTCGATTTTTTTCTTACTCGCGATGTGAGCCAGTATTCTTTCTTCGTTAACTTTTACGTACAACCGTGTTCATGGGTACGAATAGAAAATCACGGTTTTACACTTGTACAACATTATAAATAATTATGTACTATTATCATTATTATTATTACGATTCTCGTTATTAATTCTCAATGAACTTTATTTTTTATTCGAAATTCCACACCACCACGTCGGTATATTTTTCATAATTACTAGGCATTATATTTTAAATTTTAAAATATAATAAACTTTAAAATATAACATGATGACGATCGAAAAACTGGGAGTGGTGAAGATTCCATGTTCTATTTTATTAAGTAGGTAATAAATATGATAATGTATAGGTTATAGTTGTTAGTATATTATGTGCTAGAGTTATAACCGCTTATATGTCTACTATATGTAAACTTGGTGAATAAACATTTTCTTTTGCCCGTTGTACAAATACCACTCTCCGTGCCACTGGGTGCAATATATATATATATTATACATAGGTATATTTTATAACATCAATCTGAATAGAACGGTATTAATTCATAATATATAGGTAATATTATTAATAATGCACCTAATCTAGAACTATATTTACTAAGGAGTATCCCTGGTTCAGAAAAACAAAAAGACCCAACAGTGGTGTGTCATCGACTATATCCCCCTACCACTCACAAACACACACACACACATTTACTTGCATGATAAATATGATGTAATATTTTGTACATACGTTTAGGTACCCTGCAAATTACACCTAAGCATTGCGTTGTATATATTATATATACCTACACGTCGCGAATCGCGATGATAAATCGTTAATAATATAATATTAATGGCACCGTATGCGCGCGTATTTAATAGCTGGTGCACACACCTATTCTATACAAATATATGTATGCGTACAATATATTATTATATAGTCCGACGTAGTTCCGCAATTGTATAAATATTAAATACATTACGCCCGTCGTGAAATAAATTGCCCGCGCGAACAACGCGAATTTCGGAAACACTAAGCACAAAGGGTGACTGGCTGACTGCTGCAGTACAATAATAATAATAATAATAATAACAATAACAATAATAATAATAATAATAATAATAACAATAATAATAATTTGCGGACGACCGACGAGTTTATTTTTTGTTATGGTATTTGGTGAAAACGCTTCTGGTGGTTTTTGCACTTAGATGGTCATATTATATACATATAATGTACGCATATAACTATTAAATATCTGTCTATAAAACACATTTTCCAGCCAACTTTCGGTTTATTTATATAATAATATTACATACAGGGTGACATGGGCGCATGTCAACAATTCCTACCATCGTGAATTTTGATTTAACAAAAAACGTAGGTAGATATTGTATTGTGCATTTGAGTCTTAGCTAAATGATTTAAATGGAATTTTTCGGAGTAAACTTATCGAGTTACCGTACCGTGTCTACTAACATTATTATTATTTCATATGGCTATAAGCATTTAGTGTTTTAGATACCTACCTACTCAATTCTATAAGAAATACAATATAATTATATAAGATACCTATACTCAAGCCATTATTGCAATAACGCTGTAATTCCTAATCATACAATAATAATATGTATTTTAGATTTTTGAAAATTCGGCAACTTTGTAGGGTTGTTGGAGCATTTGTTAGAATGCTAAGATAAAATAGAGATTATCAGTTTTCACAAATTCATCACTCGGTTAACTCTCTTTAACTCAATGGGGATGAACAAATTTGAATCGTATACATTTTGAATTAATAATTATATTATGATTTATAGTTTATTTAGTTATTGTATGACAATTTTATTAAGATTTTTGGGAATATTTGAGATTTTTAGCTAGTTAGAATAGCGTGGTACATTATAAAAAAATATTATTGTTAGCAAATTAAATTTTGAATTTTAAAAATAAAATGTATAAAGACAATATTACATAATTTGGAGTTATGACCTTATTGCAAAAGTAATAGAAATTGTTTTTTTTTTCTTGCACGAAAGGTTGTTTGATTGATAGTTCACAATATGCCTATATAATATATATTATATGGAGAGAGAAAGATTGCAGGTTAGGCTACTTGTGAGAAGGATTTACAATGTAACGCATTTATTCATACAGGCGAAAATAATTTTATTGATAAATTAAAAAAAAGTTTGTTTTGAAAACTTTATGTCCAAGATTTTTCTCCCGGTAATAATAATTTATTATGACTCTTACTGAAATCTTCACCATTAGTTATATTTTATACTGACAAAAGATTTATAAACATATATACATAATGTATAATATATCAATTTATCATTCACAGCAGTGTGTGATGGTCATGATTTTTGATATCCAGCTAGTACCTACATAATAATTTTAAATAATTTTAGATTCATAGATTACCTCAATAAGGAGAAGAAACGGGGCGCAAAATTTGATATAATTAAATTTGAAAATCTAGGGAGGGGATGCAAATTTTTATTTTGCCAGGAGCGCCGCTATTGATCGGCCCAGTCCTGATAATGCCTTACTCATTTTACACTGAATGTGTAGTAGGTGATATATATTATATAAAAAGTATTAACATTGTACCCCTTGTAAAAAGACTAAAAAGTAATCACAATGATTAAAATAGGAACATAAACTGGAAAGAAATAAAAGACACAAGAATAATATGATAAAACGGTTTAGTGTACAATAAATGGAGCATTGATTTGCACTACTGTAGTACTATATACGGAGTCTAAAAAAAAGAAATGTAGGGCACAGTATATATACCAGTGTGGCAATGTTTCCTTCTCAACACCGCCCTTTCCAAAAGTATTGTGTATATATATACATAATATGTGTGTGTGTATGTATATTATATAGTAGACATTTTTTTAGTATCATTATTATATACCCTTGTTTTTATTGTTTATCTATTTATGTTCATTTTATTATCATTTTATCTACTAACAAAAAAAAAGTCGAGTATTTTATACTGTCAAGTATTTTTTCCTCGAGTATTTTTTCTCATTGTTCGTATTTTTCAAATATACAGTTTGAGTGCCAAAAACCAAAACAAAAATTTAAACTATAGGTAATATTTATATAGCATCTGCCATCTGGGATATATAAAGTCCCACAAAAACGATGCTATCTATAGAATAACTATGGTATAAATTTATAAAACATATTTAGGGTGTGTAAATTTGTTATGTTTATTGTATAATATATATTTATATATGCACCCTTGTAAAGTATTTGAGTAAAAGTATTTGAGTAAAGGTATTCAAATATTTTTTTGGTACTAAATATGTACTTACTGTTTGTTTGTATTATATTATATTTATTACACCTAATATCTGTATAGTATTATAATATATATTAGATAAAGTTAACAATATACTATTCATTATATAATAAAATTATAAATATTTATAAATTATAGGTACGTAGTAGGTACGTACTATATTATATTTTTGTTTTTTGTACAACTTTGAAAATTTATAATTCTTAAAAAGTTTTCACTCCTGTATTTGAAGTACCTATTATTGTGCTGTTATAAAAAATTTTTTATTTTTGAATGCACTTAAATATTCATAACTTTCTAAAACACTTTAATAAAATATAGTAGTATAATATGATGAACATATATGCATTATATTATATTCGTTGCCAATTGTGTTTAAAATGTATGCGGAAAGTCAATCCAATTTTTTTGTTTCCCAAACATTTTTTAATGACTAAAATGAAAATGTGAACAACATCAAATTAAATAAATAATTAATACTAAACAAATAACAATATTGTACGAATCCCATAAATCTTGTTTTGGAATTTTAGGTACATAATTTGACTAACATAAAATATACATTTTTATAGTAGTTATAGATTTGTGTGTGTAATGCGTATAACCAAAACGCATTTATAATTCAAAAGTTTTGATGACGTGTATAATTTTACGCTGGCATGACGAGGGTTTGAAATTTTAAAAGTTCGTTAAAAATGCATTTCGTATCTACTCTTCCGATCTATACTGTCGATTAATATACGACTGTCATTTTGAAAATATATGTAGAAAATCAAGATCTGCCAAAAATGTTTGCGTATGTGCATGCCACTTTGAGTTAATGCCCACTATTTAATATCACCGAATGATGATAGGAAGCGTGAGGAGGATGTCAGGATGTGGAAGACTGCAGTGAAAATCGATTACGTGTAACACAAATTATACACGTATTAAATATCTAATGACGATTAGGTTACCAACATTGTATAATATTTTATATTTATCTTCCCGCTTTAAGTCAAAAACAATATACACAACCAATGGGGCAGTGCCCTGTACATTGATGACCTAAAGAACACGTATTATAAACAAATAATAATAACGTATGTAGTATGTAGTATGTCTGCAGTCGTAGAGTATAAAACAATAATCGAAGTACCTATGTAACAATCGTTATTATTTGTCAAATCACAATTTCAGATAACGAATTTGATTGACGAGAGCTTGAGTTGGTATGTACTTCAATAACTTATGGAAAACTAACTTGGGGATTTCACTTTATTGTTTATCTAATCCTTACGTTTTCAATAAGTTATCGCATGATATTTGCAGACAATATTATCGTTGACGAGGTTACCTAGACACCTAGCTAGTTAATTACTTACATAGTTAATTGATCATGACTCATGACTGATATTTTGATTATGTTTTTCATAATTCTTGCACAGCCACAAGACGTAAACGACAAAAAAATGCATACGTTGGTAGATAATGTTGGGGGTTGCTTTGCTCTCTTCCTTTTGAACCAAGCCATATTGCCATCTACGTTCATATATCAAATCAAAGAATCGTTATTAAATTTACTTTGTATATGTTTCTGTGTACTTAGATTTGGGAAAACTTGACAGTTTGGCCAGTTCGGTTAGCGAAGAAGAAAACTCCGACACGATGAAAACATCAGAGGAAGTAGATTTCGAAAAGGAATTCCGGCCGGATGACGTTGGTAAGAAAAAAAATTGAACACCCAAGGACATTTAAATGAAATTTGTTCCTAGCACACTCGTTGTCGTTGTGTGTGAGTGTGTGTATGTGTGTGTGACGGACTATCTGAATAGTGTGTTTATGTATTAATACAAGATTAAGAGAAATTCTTTTTTTGTTTAGTGATTTTTTTTTCGAATTTGTTAAAATATAATCCACACGCATACACACGCTTGTTATCAAACACTATTCGTTTTTTATTTGAGTTTCATATATTTATAAACAGAATTGTGTCATGCCGCGACCAAAATCCAAGCGTCATTCCGGGGTCATATGACTAGGAAACAGCAGGCCTGTGGAAAAGACGAACCTGGCGCAACGGCTTCAGGTTTGACTTCTAAAGATGAAAGTCTCGAATCGCAGTTGAAAAACATCGACATAAATAAGGTACATAAGTTCATCATACATTCATACACAATTTGTATTTGTTTATTAGTGAGTGATGACTATTAAATGATTAAAAAAAATTTTAAGTCAACTATGAATACACAAATTATAATAAATCACACTATTGGCTTATCTGCCTACCTAAAACAATCGCTAACTAAACTTGAGTTATATGTATGTATAGTTAACGTACATGTGTACATAATATAGGAAATAATGATGCACTTCTGTCAGCGATGCCATAAAATAAATATATAATAAATATTATGAATTAAAAAATAAATAAATTTAAAATGTATAACATACGTATTAGTATATCATTAGACTAGCTAAAAGTAATGTTATACACAATATTGTCGAACATTTATACAAATGTTTAGTAACAAGTTAAATGATTATGATTTGTCTAGTACCCAACCAACTTCAGATATATATCTACCTAATACATGCTCCGACTGTACATTTTAAATAAATCATATTATATATTTATTATTTATATGTGAGAATAAGATAGTGATAGAGATATTACTTTTTTACTGTATTAAACAGGAATTTAAATTTTAGTATAGAATATTGAAAGATAGGTAACAAATTATAACAATATGCATACAAAGAGATAAAGATTTACAATACTTCTTTGAATATAAGATAAACACAAGGGAAAAAGAAATCTTGAAATTATAGTTACCATATTATATGTAACTATATTTATAGTGCGGATAATAATTATTACCTAACGAGATAATAATATTAATCTAAAGAGTTATATCACATATTACATTATATTATATCGACGATTGTTAATATTATAGTACTTATACATTTATCTATGTATATACTATATAACAATAAACGTAAATAGTTATCAAAAAAATATGTTGACATATAAAAAAAAATTAATTAAGTTAGTTAGAGCAGCTAATATATTTTATTTTGTCAATTACCTTGAAAAATAAGTAAAAGTAAATTAACGTTACTTACCGTGATCTTATTTTAATTTAAAACACTTTAATGAATTGGTTTTCTTTTTCTTTAATGTTTTGTAGAATATTTATTCTTTTAACTACATTTGTTCAAAGTCAAGATATTTTTTTATATAAAACATGATATTATTTACTTTTATTTTAATAGACTTAAACATTAACCTAGTTAAAAACTTTACAAATTCAAACACATTTTCATAATTTTATTAAAATCCTACATGGGGAAGTAAGGTTAATTTTATTTCTCATTTAGGGGTTTTATTATTGTGTGAAGATGAACAATAATATCGGTCGATTGGTTGCGGTAACATGAAAAATGTGCACGATGCTCGCGTTTGGGAATAAATGACAGTAATATTTACTGCACAATAATAATAAATTAACACATACTGATACACTATAATATTAATTTACTCCATTACGGATTTAATACTTTCAATAAACTTTTGAAAAAAAAATATTTTTAAAATACGAAAATTTCATAATGATATTGTCTTGATATAATAGTAGTAATACATAATATAAAAAATCAATTTTTAGATTAACTTCATTTAGATAGGTACTTAAAAATATTTGTGTTTTGTTAGTGATTAAATTGCTTTTTATACAGATTAATGGTAATCTACTGTTGAAATTTTAATTGTGATCCAAAATGTGTTTCACGAAAGAATAAAATGAAATATCTTTACCTTTAATATAATCATGGAAAACCCAATATGCTCGATTGGAAATCAAAATATAGGGGGAAGTTTTAAAAGTCGAATACCATAATGTAAAATATATATATATATGTTCACTTTACACCTTCTATAATATTCATATAGGTTTATGCTAGGCTGATTTTTTTTTAGACCTGAAAACGATTGAATTAAAAAGCATTAAAAGTTATAAATATTTTTTTCTACAATTTGATGTGTTGCATTTCACACGATCAAAATGTATGCATCGTGTGACATTAAAGGTTATTTTTCAACGAGACAATAAGTTCTCACGATAAGTTTATTTCACTAGGTGCCGGATATAAATTTTTTTCCGATTAGTTATTTATCATAAAAGTCGACCCTACTAGGTTGGAATAAAATTATTTATCTGACATTTCATCGACCAATTCAGACAATATTTAAACAATAAATATAATAAACAAACGCATGCGTATGTAATATAATTATTTATAGTCATACGTGCATCTTCGTTAACTGTAAGATATAAATTATTTCCTTCGATCTTGCCCATAAAATGTACTACACATCCATTAAATTGTCGTGTACAGGACGCAGACATAGACCAGCTGTTGGACGTGGACTTGGCCGATCCGGAGTTGCACAAAGCCGCTACAAAGATTCAGGCGTCGTTCCGCGGGCACAAAGCTCGGAAGGCTGATGACGCAATCGAAGCCAAGCAATAGGACTCCGCCGCTGTATAAAATTTCCTTTTTATTATTATTAATTTTATTGTTATTATTATTATTTGTATTTGATTCTTTTCTTGCATTTCACAATGCTATGGTAATAATTATAATATCTATCGAGGACGGACTAATTAATGCAGCATAATAATACATCTGCAATTGTTGAACTACACCACTGCGGTTATTATTATTATTATCATTATCATCATCATAGTAATTTTCGATAAAATTATTTTATTTCACTACGGATGTAGGAGAGAAAGCGTTTTATTAAAACTTTATTTATATTAATTGATATAGCTTTTCCAAAGCTGTCGTGACAAGTTTCTTATTAGGTTCAGCAACATAATAACATGTCAGTCGGTTTGTAAACCACAGAATTTCCTATATAATGTAATTAAATAGAATCATTAGGTTTTTTTTTCTCTTAAGCTAATAACATTCCTTTTCCGCCATCCTCGCCTTATATTATAATGCATTAATACAGTCATAATATTATATTCATTTTCACTATGTCGATTGTAACCAACACAAAATTCGTATCAATGTGTAATTATTATTATTATTATTTTTACTATTATTAATTATTAATAAATATTATATTTTAAAACACGCACATCAATTTAAATAATTTCCTGGAGTTTCTACCAAAACATAAACGGTTGATATTGTATTTCGTATTATATACCTACCTTATGTGTTGTAACTAAAATTTGGTGGCTGCAGGGTAATAATACTATAATCATTATATGAATACCGTCGAGTCCCATCAGAATGTAATAATCAAATGTAATCGTAATCAAAATAATAATAATTATAAATTAAATTAACACCACGATAACGACGAAAGTTTCTATTACATTGAGCTTGGAGAACTTATCACATATGCGTCGTTACAAAAAATGATAATAATAATAATCTTCTTCAATACTGCACAGTGTTATTTCATCGCTGCAGTATTATTTTATCGGCATAATCGTTTCATAATTACTTTTTTCGACCAGTCGTTTTAAAATTTTTAACGTTTACGAGATAATATTAAATTTATTATTATTATTATTATTGACTATTGTAGTGATAAATTAAAAATAAACATCGTATAAAAATCATACAATATTTAGACAAAACTTGCATTTATATATAGTACCTACGTTAATTAATCAACGTATATATTCACAAAAACGAACCAATTATATTTGCTTGAAAATTTCTGTTTTTACAATTTATTAATTATTAATCGAGTAGGCCGTAGAAAAAATGTTTGATAATTTTACATAAATTTATAAACATTAATTATTATAAAAACATCACTTTAAGCACTCGTACACCGGCAAACAAAATATTGCCTGTTGGGTCAGATAAAATTAAAATTTGTATTTTAAACTTATTGTCGCTGCTCACTTGAAAAATATATTACATTTATACAAATAAACTATTGAAAAATAATTATTCTTTGATTAAAAATAGTTAACTGTTTTTCTTTTTATTTAAAACAATAAATTCCTTATTATTACCATTATATTTCATTAACCATTGAATAATTTGATATTTAATTTAATTTCAACATAATATAGTGTTATTATTATTATTATTATTATTGTTATAATTATCATCATCATTATAATATACTTTAATCAATCAATCAATGTATTGTATAGGTAATACGTAGTCATTTATTGTAGATTTTTTTTTCCAACAACAAAACATACACACTCACACACACGTACACAATATTATAATATACACCAACTATAGGTATATTATACTTAAATAATAATTGAACTTAAATAGTTGTTGTTGTTGTTGTTGTTAATGTCGTTGTTTATATTATAATTCTGTTTTTTTCTTATATTATATTATTATTACTTACAGAATCCTCAAATTATTAATTGTATTTTATTAGTGGTATTGTCGATTTTATTGCATATCTATCTATTTTAGTATTTTACAGTCGTAATTTTCAAATATACGTATTTTAGAAATATAATTTTGTTTATTTATTACAATTTACAACACACTCGATGCCACTCACCACTATTGCCTTGAAAATTCTATAAAACAGCAATTTCTGCGTGTAATAGAGTGTCAACTTAAAGATTTTGAACATTTCGATGTTGTTTATGGCTTATAATGATTTGTTTTTTAAGTGCGTGTAAACATGTTTTGAGTTGAAAGATTGTTTAAAGTTGTGTAAGTACAATAGGTACTACTATATTATACTGATTAGAAATTGGACATGGGCCATGGGGACATTGTTTATGTCATCGAATGATACAATTGAATGGTAATTTCTTATAAAACACATCACCGAACAATTCTTTAAAATTCAACACATTGATAATTTATAATTTATTACACCATAATATTTTATACATTTTTACTGTATATTTTAATGAATTTCAATCGACTATTATTACTGTTTTTATGATCAATTAATTATTTTAATTTTGACATTGAATTTAACTGTAATTTATTTATTTTTAATCATTATTTAAAATACATTTTTTATTAATTCACCAATGTTTTTGATAATAATAAAATGTTGTAATAGTTGAAATGAGCAAGCAACACAAGTGTTTCCAAGCTGAGGATCGTATGGCAAAAGAAGTTTTGTTTTATATTAAGTTGTGTAAGATTTACAACATTAAGTGACAACTATTTTTATCATATTTTTTAAAAATAATTTCCAGTTGTTAAAAAACTCATTAAGTTTCTTTATACAGCAATTCTAATCTGAATCCAAATTGTATACTCAAAAACAGTAATTTTAAAAATTTCTCAATTTTTTCGAAAATTATTCAAAAGAATAAGAAAGATA
Source organism: Diuraphis noxia (assembly GCF_037042655.1). NCBI lineage: Eukaryota > Metazoa > Arthropoda > Insecta > Hemiptera > Aphididae > Diuraphis > Diuraphis noxia. The sequence goes on along the minus strand of NW_028301711.1, from coordinate 85,835,382 downwards.
TTTAAACATCCAGTAACTTAGTATAGTGACGACTGACTCAAATTTCTAATCACATATAGGTGTACATTTTTAAGCGAGTGATCAGTAGAAGTATTTCCATTGAATTTGAACTTGTTATTTTTATAATTATTACATTATTTAACTAGAAGTTCAAGTTGTTTAATAACATTATAATTATATTATGCACTGTAATTAAAAATGTACAAGTATACATGTAATACATTTGTAAAAAATGTTTTATACGAGTAGATAGGTACAATTTATATAGTTTTCAAAATGTTCTACAGGAGTGGCCTTTCTATTTAATCTCTTTTCTATGATCTACAGTCTAGATTCTAGAAAGTTTGTTCTTGAACGTTTTAGTAATGCAAAAAAGTTATTTTCAAACAAATTTTTTGAGGATTAGGGTGTGTTTTATAACAACAATGTCAACTTGCAGTACGTTTTAGTGAGTGAAATTAATAATATTTTCTGGTTAATAAAAAAAAAATACTTGCCACTAAGAAATAACAGTACAAGCCATGTAAAGTGTTGATTGTTATATTTTTGTTGTTTTGCAATTTATGATACGAACTGATCATTTCCCACTTTAAATCTATTTAATAATAATTTAATATAAACAATTGATTTGTTTTTCGAAAAATTAACTGCATATATTATAGTCAAATAAGTAGAATATTAGCCACTATAGCCATAATTTAATTATCTGATAAAATTACCTAATGTTCTTATAACATTTAGGACGCAGGATGATAATTGCCTACTAGGTAGTAATAACCACAATGAATAACTTGTGATGGTAAGAATAATTGAATTTGACGATAAATGATGGTGGCCGGTGGGTCATAACTCATCATATCATGCACCCATTATAATATTATAATATAATTATTATAATACACATATATATAGCGTCTGTTGGCACGTTTTTTTTATTTACACGATCCTTAAAAAGCCATTCATTTTGCGTAAATAAATCATTATTTCAGTATTATGAATAAAACCATTAGCTGCAATAAGCATGCCAATTTCTTAAAAAAATTTGGACTCTATGTTTTCACACAATATTATAATATGTAATATATATTATTATATTATTATATCATTATACATAATATTTTTGAAAATGTATTATACTTACTTAAATATCCAATGATTTTATTACCAAGTGATTTTTACCAAACATTGCCAGTGGTTCCACATTCAACGCTAGCTGATGAACTGAATGCATGTTTTAAGTCCTCCAATTGTGGAAACATCTCGAGATATTACATTTAAGCAAGAATATGCGTGTCATGTAGCAAAATGATCAATCTAGAGACATATATTCTTTAAACAACTCATTGATATTGGTAATGGCAATTTTCCTATATAAGAGCTGACTGGCTGCATCACCTTTCCTAAGAGTTTTTATCAATTAACACAATAAAAGCTGAACTCATTCAAAAGGTGTTTACAAATGTTGCTCAAAATTACTTATTCCATGATTTGTTAAGCGAATTAATAAATTAATAAATCACAAGCGTTAGTATGTTTAATGGGAAATTCATATGGAAAAAAATTTAAAAAAATGGACTTCTGTCTATTTATCCTTTATGCATTCCAATTCCAATTGATGGACCGATTGCGACGAAATTTGATATAATTATAATTGCAGTATTTATCCAAGCGTGTTTATTGGAAAAAGTAAAAATTAAGCATATATTATAAAGCATTTAAATAAAGGATAAACAGACATCATAGATATAGAGGTACAACTATAAAGATAGATAGCTATATACATATATATGCTATGGACTAGCGTCCCGCATTGTCTAGTTCACGTCAACTAGGCACCAGCCGAACCAAGCTAGGGTAGGGTGCGACCAACTTTGTAATTGTAAGTGAGAAAGCATTTCGTGGAAATCATTAACATTAGGGAAATACGAAATCATGTGGTTAGACGACTATAAAAATATCATTAATAGGTGTGCACAGGATGTGGGGTTATGCATCGATACGGGTTAAGTTCTTGCAATATTATTATCTTTAAACAGACATTGAAAATAAGTTTGATTAAATCTTGAATATTTTTTTAAACAGTAAATATGTTAACTATATAAATTCTGGTACTTTGGAAATTAACTTGACCTACTAATATACTATACCTTAGAGGCTTAGGACCATTTTACCAATAAATATTTATAAATTCTATACATTTTTGTTTTGTGATCTTGTAAATATCGTAACAGTATTGTGATCTTGATTAGGCTTTACGTTTCAGCTGAATTCATGGCTGCCAAGTGCCAAAACTGTATTAAAGGTAACTGGCAATAAGCAACTATCAAAATTGTTTTCTAGTGGAAAGTGTAATGCGTTAAAATATGCGTACCTAACCCTAATTATTACAGTGCACCAAAACTTTATTCATATTTTAAGTTTTTCATGTGAAAAGAAAAGGTTAAATTAGTTGTTTATGTTAGTAACGCTGATGATTTAATTTTATCGCAAGTTTTCAGTTAACGTAATTTATGTCTTTATCATCGAGGTGACGAAGCGTAAAAAAAGATATCAACAGGTTAACTTGGTAATTTTATACAATTAAAAGCTTTAATATATTTTAAGGTATTTTAAGCCTATATACTACAATATTTATTAATTGGTACCTACTTACTTATCGGTGCAAACCATTTACGCCCATTGCACCTTTTTTATAAACTATTTGCGCCCGAAATAATTGTAATAAAAATTTTTTTAAACTGTGCAACGTTGACAAACTGTTTTCGGAATACAATGTAATGAGACTTATTACCTTATAAGTTATATATATTGTACAAATTACCAATTTCAACTATTTTAAATTTTTACGTTACACTGTAATCGATTTTATCGCATATAAGTTCATTTTATCTTACGAGTAATTGCACTACTAAATTATAATTGCATCCATTAAAAAAATTCGTATCTGTATAAATTATTGTCATGAATAATTTATTTTGATTGAAGATTTTTACTTCAACTTTGTAGATTTTTGTAATTGCAGGTGACACATACGAAATGACAACAATTTATAGTACACCTTCCATATAGGTACACCTACAATGCAAAATATTTTTATATTGCAGAAGTTAATCACGAATTGGTTTTAAATAAAAACGTTTAACGTAATTTTAAATTGTATTTGATTAATTTTTGCCAGTACCAAAGTTAGAGGTAAGTTTTAATTATTACACATATTATAGTCAATAGGTACTTACTTTGGTTTATTTTACCTTATCGTTGTAAGTAAAACACTAAAACATATTAATCTTTTTTTTAAAAATATATTACCTTTTTGTGCAACAATGTACATGGTTAGCATTAGCATGTGTATTTTAAATCGTACACTATATTGGTATTTAAAATAACAATCAATTATTTTTTTTTTAATAAAAAAAAATTATAATTAAATTAAATTAAATTTATTCATTCAATTAAAATTTTTTTATTTTAATAAATAAAAATCATAATTCAATTAAGTTAAATTTATTCATTCAATTAAAATATTTTTGTTTTAGAAAAAAAGTATAGTTAATTTAACAGTTTTTAACTATCGAATGAATAAATACATGGTAAATTTAATAAACTATTTTGGTAAGATGTCTTCCCAAATGTATAAAATAATTGTATTAAATTTATTAAATTTATTAAATTAATAATTTCTTTTTTAATTTAATAATTTTATTTATTGACTGCGAGTTTAATAAAATAAAATCTGTATTATTAATAATTGCCTTTATTGACCGTATTTTAATAACTTTATTATTAATTCAACTCATAGTATTATTAATTTCACCTAGTTTTTTCGTTCAGTGATGGTTTTTACAAGTATAATTAATTTACATTTAAGGTGTACTAATTTAAGTGAAAAATAAATTCAAAATTTGTGGGGGTCTAGCGAAATTTACGTCGGTCTAGGCAGGATTGAAATATACAAATTATTGCACGTAAACTCGAATTTTTATCATCACATACAATAAAATGGCTACCAACGTAAAAGGATATCACAATTACCAATTAGGTATGTATATTATTACTGGCTTCATGAAAGCTTCAATTTTTGTTGTATCTTCATATATTTGTTGGAGAAGGAGTATATTTCAACCATGGGTCTAAATGTCTAAGGTCTATAGGTATAGGTAAGAGGAAATAGGTACCTACTAGGATTTGCGCGAGGAGAAAATGCGTGAAATCAAACCAATTTTGGTCGGTTGCGGTGCGTTCTTGCTTTACAGAGTATAACGTAATTCTAATTATTACTTATATGCGCAGGCTGCACAAAAAGCCAGTTACTACTTGTATTA